>NC_090270.1:12047500-12355000 GCF_040414725.1 Anabrus simplex
TGCCCCAGAGGAATCACTTGATATCTTGCAAAAGCAAATAGAAGAAATTTGGAACAAGGAGACCCTACCCGAAGATTGGAAAATAGCTTTGATCCATCCATTACACAAAAAAGGCAGCGTGAAGAACATCAACAACTACAGAGGAATATCTTAGCTACCCGTGACTTACAAAATTCTATCACTTGCCACCCTGGAGCGTTTGGAAGCACAACTCGAACACCAAATAGGTGAATACCTAGGAGGGTTCAGAAAAGGTCGCTCAACAGCTGAACAGATCCAGAATCTCAAAACGATCATCAGATATTGTACACTAAGGTCCAAGCAGTATGTGTCTGTCTTTGTGGACTTTAAGAAAGTGTACGACTCCATTGACCGGGAAGTCCTGCTAAACATCTTAAATGAATTTGGAGTTGATTTGAAACTGCTGGCATTAATTAGAGCCACCCTGACTGATACAAAATCCAAGGTGAAGTTCCACAGATGTCTCTCGCATTCCTTTGACATCAAAACAGGAGTCCGACAAGGTGATGGGCTATCCCCGATACTCTTCAACTGTGTTCTTGAAAAGATCATCAGAACCTGGCGGGTGAGATTACAGCAAACCAACTACAGTCCATTGAGAATAGGAACCAAATCCAAGGGGATCGCAACAGACTGCTTAGCATTTGCCGATGATATTGCTGTTCTCTCAAACGACATAGAAACCGCTAGAGCTCAAGTTGAAATTTTAAAGGAAATTGTCGAACAAACTGGTTTGCAGATATCGTTCGAGAAAACAGAAGTAATGACTAACATCAAAGAGGCTCCACCAAAACTCCATACAAAATACGGGGACATCACCCGAATAAACAAATTCAAATACCTGGGTGAGATCATCATGAAAACTGGACTGGATAAATAAGCACTTCAGGCGTGAGTACGCAAACTGGAAATAGCCTACCAAACATCCCGCACAATCTACAACAAAAAATGCCTTTCCCAAAACACCAAGATACGTCACTATGAAACAGTTCTGAAGCCAGTAGTTCTATATGCAGCCAAAACCCCGTCTCTAAATGCCAACAAAGGACTCCTTGAAGAACTGGAGAAAAGAGAACGCAAAATTGTGAGTGGAATCTTGGGATCAAAGTACAGAAATGGAATCCATCAGAAGAGATCCAACAAGGAAGTCTACAGCAAAATAGAGAAAATTACCAACACAATCAGAAAAAGACGGGCACGATTTTATGGTCATCTGAAAAGAATGGACGGAAGAAAGTTAACTAAATAAATCATTCACTTTTTTTATTTAAACCCCAAAACCACAATACCCTGGATTAGAAATACCAAAGAAGACCTGCAAATGCTACATATCTCAGCTGAAGACGCCCTTAACAGAGATCTCTTCCGCAAGAAACTATTGGCGAACGGGCTAAACCGAGACGAGCAACTGAACAGAAGACACGGTGCCCCTTGGACAGAGGAGCGTAAGCAGGCCCACTCACAAAGAATGAGGGAAATTTGGGCTCTAAAGAAGACCAAGTTCAGTGTCAAATGCAACAAGACTTAACGTGGTCCTTGATGGCCCCAGCGAGTTATATATAAAATAATAATAATAATAATAATAATAATAATAATAATAATAATAATAATAAACAAAAGTATGCAATAAAAAATAAATATACAGTAATTTACATGTCAAGAGCCATTCCTTGGTCACTGAATTACAAAGCAGGAAGTATGAACGAACAAACATAATAATAAACATGAGTACTTGTATTTAAAAAGCAAAAAGCAAAGTCATCTCCGTCCTCCCAATGGTATCATCTTCTTGACAAAGGCAAAATACATTTTGCCGGGTGTTTTGGAGGCTTGAATGTTCAAATGATCCTTAGAGCTATGCCGGCGGGAGCATATGCTCCTGGTAGGGCCACCCAAGCCGGACAGGTCTAAGGTGATAATCCAGGCTAAGAGTGATACCCTGGTCCTCCAGCTTGGGGGTTGGTGCATGGGGCTAACAACTTCACCACCACAAAGCTACATATTGTTCAGAAACCAAATATAGATAACCAGACGGTCCCAAACTTACGACAATTAAAGCGCAGTAAATGGCAACGAGATGGATATATTGAAACATGGAATGTGAGAAGTATCTTTCAGGCCGGGGCTAGTAGAAAATTGGAGGAGGAATTACTTAAATATCAGATAGATGTGGCAGCGTTACAGGAGAAGAGATGGAAGACAATCGAGGTGACAGATCTACAGCACTACATTTTGTTCAATAGTGGGGAGGAAGAAAATAGAATAGGAACAGGGTTTATGGTCAAGAAATCGGTCAGTCATAATGTGACTGAATATGAAGCAATAAGCCCCAGACTATGCCGGTTAAGATTGAGAGGGAGATTTACCAACATATCACTAATTAAGTGTCCATGCCCCAACAGAGGATGCCGATATAATAATTTTGTGTGGCTATTTCTAGCCGAGTGCAGCCCTTGTAAGGCAGACCCTCCGATGAGGGTGGGCAGCATCTGCCATTTATAGGTAACTGCGTGTTATTGTGGTGGAGGATAGTATTATGTGTGGTGTGTGAGTTGCAGGGATGTTGGGGACAGCACAAACACCCAGCCCCCGGACCAATGGAATTAACCAATTAAGGTTAAAATCCCCGACCCGGCCGGGAATCGAACCCGGGACCCTCTGAACCGAAGGCCAGTTCGCTGACCATTCAGCCAACGAGTCGGACAGGATGCCGATGAGGAAGAGAAAGAACAGTTCTATGAAAAAATGGAGCAAGTATATGACAAGTTGCCCAAGTATGATGTTAAAGTTGTCCTAGGGGATTATAATGCCAAAGTAGGCAAAGAGAAAGAAAACCACCCAGTGGCAGGATATCATAGTAAACACCAAGAATCCAATGAAAACGGGTGGAAATTGATTGACTTTGCCTTTAGCAAGGAGCTGGTGATTAAGAGCACTTGTTTTCCCCATAAGGAGATCCATAAAGAGACATGGATATCATCGGACGGTCTGATAAAGAACCAGATAGACCATGTGCTGATAGATGCGCGACTTGCCTCCAATATAATGGATGTGCGTGGTGCAGACAGTGATTCAGATCACATACTGGTGAGCATCAAGTTCCGAGAAAGACTGGCAATTAAACCCAGGGACAGAGCTGAGCAGAGCAAGATCTATAATGTCGATGAGAAGGAGGAGGAAGAGTATAGAGACCAGCTGCAAAGAAAGCTACAGATGGGCAGAAACGGAGATGTGGACATCAACACAATGTGGGAGGAAACCAAGCTAGCAATAAATACAATGGCGCAGGAAGTACTTGGAGAGAGAAGGAAACAGAGTAGAAATAAATGGTATGAAGAAGAAGTGGGTAAGATTCTGGAAGAGAGAAATCTGGACCAACAAAGAATGTTACAGAGACCCACTCGAAATAATATTGCAGTTTTTAAAGAGAAACGGATAATAGCAAAGACATTGATAAGGAACAAGAAAAGAATAGAAGAAAGGAAGAGAGTGGATGAAATGCAGAAGAATTTTGAAAACAAACAAGGTAGAAAATTCTTGCATGGGTTTGGACAAGTAAAGAAGGGATATCAACCTAGAGTGATGAGACTGATGGACTCATTGTTGGGAAAGAACGAATTCTGGAAAGATGGGCAAAACATTTTGAAACATTACTTTCTGCTCACCAATAAATGAACAAAAAGAAGGATCAGGTAGTATGGAAACTTCAGAGAGAGATGAATGTGAGGGGGAAGAGAGGAACGATGAGGATAAAGACGATGCGGGATCACCATCGGTTGAATAAATAAGTGAAATTATAAAACAATTGAAGTACAGTACAGCCCCGGGGAATGACCTCATAACTGCAGAAAGGTAAAACTGGAGGAGAAGTGTTGGTGAGGAGAATACATGAGATAATTAAAAAGGTGTGGGAAACAGGTAAAATGCCAGAGGACTGGACACTAGCGCTATACATAAGAAGGGGTCACGCATGCAATGCAAGAATTATCGAGGTATATCCCAACTGAGTACAGTGTACGAAATCCTCTCTGCAGCCATAACAAAGAGAGTTAGTAGTAGAGCAGAAACAATTATGAGGGAGTACCAAGCTGGTTTCAGACCTGGGAGATCGACGACGGACCATATTTTCACCACGAGAATGACTCTGGAAAAGACATACAAATACAACGTTCGACTAGGACATCTTTCTATGACAAAGTAAAGAGATCATCATTATTGGAAACAATGAAGTATTTTAAATTCCCACAGAAGTTAATAAAATTCACTAAGATGACCCTGAAGAACAGCAGAAGTCAGGTAAAAGTACAGGGAAGTCAGTCAAGATATTCTGTTGCTAGGGGCTTTATGTCGCATCGACACAGATAGGTCTTATGCCAACGATGGGATAGGAAAGGCCTAGGAGTTGGAAGGAAACGGTTGTGGCCTTAATTGAGGTACAGCCCCAGCATTTGCCTGGTGTGAAAATGGGAAACCACAGAAAACCATCTTCAGGGCTGCCGATAGTGGGATTTGAACCTACTATCTCCCGGATGCAAGCTCAAAGCCGTGCGCCTCTACGCGCACGGCCAACTCGCCCGGTCAAGATCTTTTGGAACTGATGAAGGCCTAAGGCAAGGAGATCCCTTATTACCAGTGTTATTTAATATAGTGCTGGAGAAAGCTGTAAGATCAATAACTACTAATCTGGTTGTTAATTTTTACAATAGACTGATCCAAGTTTTGGCTTATGCAGATGATGTGGTGATAATTGCTAGGAGTATCGAGGCACTTACAACTGAGCTGAAAGATGCGGCTGGATCTTTGGGTTTAGAGATAAGTGAGGCTAAATCTAAATAGCCTATATGGTAATGAAGAGAAGTGGAAGGAACACCGAAAAGAAAAAAACCTCCAAGTTGATGATTACACATTTGAAGCAGTATATCTAGGCTCAGTAATAACATCAGAAAATAAAGTTGAGACAGATATTGTAAATCGTATTAAGGCTGCCAACAGATCCTACAGAGCACTGTACCCTCTTCTGAGAAGTAAAAACTTTAAAACTGACTCTCTACAAAACAATAATTAAACCAGTACTTATGTATGGGTATTGACTGAGGCCACAGAGAGGAGATTAAATGTGTGAGAAAAGAAAGTATTGAGGAAGATATTTTGACCAGTGAAGGAGGGAGATTTATGCAGAATCAGAACAAATGAAGAAAGAAGACTATTGTGTAAGGAGCCAGACTTGGTGACCTCAGTCAAAATGAGATGAATTGGATGGCTGGGGCATGTGCAACGGATGGAGAAGGGAATACTTCCATGGAAGGCACTGACAGGACACCCTGGGAGAGGTTGGCCCCAGATGAGATGGCTGGAGGATGGGAGACTGATCTGAGGACCATTGGAGTCAGAAGGTGGCGTAGGCGTGCTGAAGATCGGGACAACTGGAGAGCTGTGGTCAAGGAGGCCAAGGTCCTGAAAGGACCGTAGAGCCATGGAGTAGGTAAAGTCATCTGCGTACAAGCCATGGAGGCCATTGGAAGGGTGAAAGGTAAAGACTTCCGCTATCCATAACTTTGGCACTTGGTGGGTAGAGTGGTTAGCTCTATATTCAGCATGAGGATTGGAACTTGCTTGCTGACCCCAAGTTCTTCCAGCCAGGTGACACTGAGTTGTTAATAGGCGCAGAAAGACATTGGGTTATTGCTGGACACTAGCACCAGAGGGAAAAGAAATGTCTCTAATCACAAGTCACAGGACAGCTACAGCAGTTCTGGGAAATACATCCCCAGAAGAGAGAGCCACAGAGAATTCCACTAGGGATGCTACACCGCTTACCCCTCAAGCCGAAGCCTGAGGTTCTGGGAAACTCCTTCAATCATGCCATGGTAAGACAACTGAACTAGAACTGCGTTTCACTAGGCAGAACTCACTTAAGCACGAGTACTGTAACTTTCTTCATGAGTAAGTGTCCATGAGGCAAATGGTTAAAGTCAGAGAATGAAGGTGGAAGCTATTATCCAGTTTTTAAGCTTAGTAGCTCACCTACAAAAACAATGGTTTTATTTGGTGCATCTGCTAAAATATCTAACAATATTTCATTGAATGATATATTAATGGTTGGAACGACAATACAAGAGGATCTTTACTCTGTTATTCTAAGTTTTAGAATCCACACCTTTGCATTCACTGCAGATATTGCTGAAATGTATCGGCAAGTCATGGTTCATGCAGATGATAGGAACATTCAGCGGATTATCTGGAGGGAATCAAATTAAATTTATTCCTTTCAGAATAGCATTAAATTATGATAAATGCACATGGTACATCTTTCTTTCACCATGCAATTCAACTCAAGGTGGTTCACAAGCTGACCAGGCTGATGCTAGACTAATGATGATACTTCGTTATTTTTAATGTTTTTATGAAACCAAGCCCAACATTCAGCTTGCAAAACTTTTAAGAAATGTTCCCCCTCAAAATTAGTCCAATCTAATAGGAACCACGGCCTTCAGCAAAAGTGTTGAACATATTTTTTAGGACTTGTTTTCAGTTAATTGATTGATAATTTTATAGAAGCACATTATGATTTTAACAAGCACTAACCTATACTTTTTGTGTTACTGCATACAACATTAAGATTTTTCAACTATAGTCCATTAAGGACAGATCTCAGTTTAACACCACAGTGTATTTTCATACATGTAAAATGTGTGTTTTGGATGCTGTATATTTTTATAATTGTGTTTTTTTGACTAGACTCTAATGGTTTAGAGGAGGTGACTAATACTAAAGAAGTATTAAAATTTACCTATGATAACAATGACATTTACAGTAAGATATAAAAGTTGAAAATTAGAAAAGCGGCTGGAATTGATAAGGTTTCGGGAGATATACTGAAAACAATGGGTTGGGATACAGTATCATATCTGAAGTACTTATTTGATCATTGTTTGCATGAAGGAGCTATACCAAATGAATGGAGAGTTGCTATAGTGGCCCCTTTGTACAAAGGAAAGGGAAATAGACATAAAGCTGAAAATTACAGGCCTGTTAGTTTGACATGCATTGCATGTAAGCTTTGAGAAAGCATTCTTTCAGATTATATTAGACATATAACTGGTTCGATAGAAGGCAGTTCAGGTTTAGAAACGGTTATTCCACTGAAGCTCAACTTGTAGGATTTCAGCAAGATCAGATATCTTCGATTCAGGAGGTCAAATGGACTGTATTGCAATTGGCCTGCCTAAAGTATTTGATAGGGTGGATCATGGGAGACTACTGGCAAAAATGAGTGCAATCGGACTACAGATAGGGAATCTGCCACTAGATGCAGATCGGTAGAGCATTGAGGTTGGTAAGGAACGAGTTAGATATGCGGTATTGACTGTGTAGTTGTAAATGTATCTATCGGGTGATCCAAGCAACACCATTCTAGATGCACCGAGCTCAATAGCTTAAGTGCGGCGAGTATCCACTATTTGCTAGATAGTGGGTTCAAACCCCACTGTCGGCAGCCTGTATAAGTGGCTTTCCGTGGTTTCCCATTTTCGTACCAGGAAAATGTTGGGGCTGTACGACCACTTCCTTCCCACTCCTAGCCCTTTCCTGTCCCATCGTACCATAAAACCTATTTGTGTCGGTGAGACGTAAAGCAACTTGTACTTGTGCGTAATAATGTGATAAATTTTGGTGAGAGCACATAGACAGGACCAGATACCTAGAATATTCAGTGTCTTTCAAAGTTTAAAAATATCTTGTTCTCTTTTCCTTTTTATGAACTTTGATGACTGAAGATTCCAACGAGGACGAAACATGATTTAATGTTATTCTGAAAGGAATAAAGTTAATTTGTACTGTAACTGTGGAAATCTCCTAAAAGTACCATAACACTTAATAAGAACCAGATGTAGTACACCTAGACTGCAATACCAGCATAAAGTAGCTATGTTTAGCAAAAAGGTAACATTTCCCTACAATTTTCAAATGTAACACTGTTATATCCAAAAGGATAGGGCAATCAGAAATGTATTATTTCCCAGCAAAGTTGGAAAACACTTAATCTCATGGAATAGCTCTTACAGCGGCACAGCTAACTCCTCAGCTTCTCCTCTTCTTCCTCCTCTGATTCACTGCTTCCATGATGAATGACTAGCTCTTCCACTTCAGGAACACCTCATTGTTGTAGAAGTCCACAGTCTTCTTCACAGTGTGTTCCACTTCATTTCTCCACATCTCTGCTCTCACCTGTAGGATATATTGACGTATCACAACCTCACAAGTATATGATAGATTCCACTTGGCCTACCTGATCAAGAGATTCTTTCCACACAGCTCTAGGTCTTTCCAATCCATGGCCAGGTCTTGAAGCCACTCTTTTGTTATAAGACTTGTTTGCCACAGATCATACCAGTTCGATGGCATTGAAAAATGAGTGATATGGAGGACAGTATGGCCGCAGAATCTCATCAACAATATACAGTACCTGGTTAATAAAACAGAGAAATATTGTCATGCATACATGAAAGTAATCAATATTAGCCTACCTAAAGTTATGTTTAAATGATACTGTACACAACGTTTGCAGCTCATCTTTTGTTGAGTTTTCTGATGGAGCCACCACATTCTGTCTCACCCATGACTATAAATTAAAGGAAAAATATAAATAAAATTCTGTAACATCATTAAATATAATTCAGTAATAGAAAATATTCAATCTATTATAATTACCACTAATTGATCCTTCCTCCATTTTGTTGTTAGTTGATGCTCCACAAGTTTACAGTGACATTATCCATCACAATACACAGGGTCCTATATTTCTTAATCCTATCATTAATTGTGTTTCCACCCACATCTGAGATTTCTCATTGTTCATAGCACCATGATAATCTTGACTTCTCTTCAAATCTGTGGCAAATATTAAATCAGCACCTGTAAGAATTTTGAGTTTTAGCATGAAGTTATTTCTTCTTTTCCCTAAAATATGAAACCACCTTCTTCCGGGATAGTAACAGACAAAAATTGTTATTTTTGTTGAATGATTGAAAAGGATGTCTGATTTTAAGTGAAAGCAATTACAGTGCAACAGTCACCTGATGATGAAGTTAATGAATTGCTACGTACACTATCATGTATTAGTATATCTAGACTAGAAGTCCGTGATCACTTGTATTAATGATATTACTATAAACACTAATGTTTAATACTTTAGAAGAAATGTAACTGCTACGAACACTGAACCTGTATCAAGCACTAAGAAATAGGAAGCTTAGAAGGTGTGCAATAGTCAGCTATACACCGATTCAGGTGGAGATTGTCAATACAGAATGAACCTAATAAATAGGCCTATAGTACACGTAATTTGCTGATACCAGTATCCAGTAATATTACATGAACATACACTGGAGAAGTTTTAATTGAAGTGCATCTCTAAAGTTAATCGTGGGCCTAAAGTGAATAACTACAGGTCTTTTTCATAACCAACAGACCCCTTAACAGTGGGGAAGTCAAATTCAAGAACCACTGATAGAACGCAGTGAAACAACAGATAGGGAATCTGCCACTGCCCTAAACGCAAATTGAAGCTGTAAGTTCCTATAGCATGCCAGTCTATTTGAATCAATCAATCAATCATCACTGATCTGCATTTCGGACATGTTACCTAGTAAACAGAATAGAAATCTGAAATAAAACCACCCTGTAATTCTACAGATTACATACAAATGTGCTGAAAGTCAATAAGAAAACATGAAGGCTGGGTCTGTAAACCGCATCAACGTTGAGACAAGACATGTTTAGGTTCATAACGAAATATTTTTCCATTTGACACAAACTACGTTATTAAATGCATTATTCGAACGTGCCACAATTCTACTTACTTGGCATTAGGCAAACAGATTTACAATCCCAGAGAAAAAGAAAATATGCTTTAATTATATCCACAAACATGAGACAATACTGCAGTGTCAATACGTAATATCTTGCAATTCACGAAGGCATAGTGGCATATCGGAAAGTAGGATCCCTAAACTGTATGGTTACCGACAGCGACTCAAAACCTAAGTAACTATAAATCACTACCTTTCCATTACATGGGAGAGATTGGGAAACATCTGTGTTCTTTATTCTATTCCAGGTCTTATTTTTGTAACTGATATCTGTAAAATCTGTTGTCAAATGATCTTTCAATATTTTCTTGCTTTGCTTTTCCCATTTTCACACCAGGCAAATGCTGGGGCTGTACCTTTATTAAGCGACGGCCGCTCCCTTCCCATTCCTAGGCCTTCCCTGTCCCATCGTCGCCATCCTATCTGTGTCGGTGCAACATTAAGCAAATAGCAAAAAATAAATAAAATATTTTGTTCTATGCCATTTTCGAACAGTGGCTTTAAGTCCAAGAGCCAGTAACTGTTAATATCATCAGTATTCTTTGAATATTAACTTAATTCATGGCTTTCTTATACTGGAAGGAAGAGGTCAAACCAAGGTCAGCAAAGTGCCACGGAGAGCAAGGACAAGACATTGGTGGGGGTATAAAAAATTGATTGTCCCATCTTTATGAATACGAAGGCAACAGTTACTCCTCACATATGCTGCTTGCTACATCCACACAGCCGGTCAGGATTCAGATCGATAGCTTGTGCTGTGAGTTAAATAGAGATGTCTTGAGCGAACTCTTAGCGAGGTACCTCCGTGGTTAGTTCTGAGACTGGATATATGGTGGTCCGAAGGTGAACACAGATTGCTCCGTTGACTAGTATCCAGCTGCGAGACATATGGTTCTAAGATCAGAGAAAATGTTGGTTACCAATAATATAGTGCGGGTGACGAGTTTGCTTCGTTCTACAAGCTAATGTATGAATGTGCCTTACGTATTCCATGGAAATATTAATAAAAAATGACAAATGTATATTTGCAGCGTGTTCATAACAACAGCTGTGTTTACCGCTCCCAGTTAGACAGTATATGCATATTTCTTGAGATATATTTGTGATTTTCGAGAATAATATTGTGCAGTCATGGATGAGAATGATGTAAGGAGGCTGATATATGAACAGAGTGGGGATGTTGATGAATTAGATGACAGTTTTGTGATTTGTTGAGCGAAAGCGATGATAGTGTACTGAGTGAAGAGAGTTTCGATAGGGAACCTAGGCCTAAATGTAACAAACAAAGAATTGAGCCCAGCACATCAGAGAGTGACAAGAAGAGCAGTAAGTTATAGTGTTGGAGGTGGAGCTACAGCCTGTTGTGATATCACAGCTACATCCAAAGATTCTGTGACCTACCATGACAAAGAAGTATTCAACGGGTCAAAAAATTCCTGGACCACAGATCCCTGCAAACTGTGTCATTCCACTGCAGTATTTTATGCTTTTCTTTACTTCAGCATTGCTGCTGAAACTAATGCAAATGCTAGGGCACAAATAGGCAACAAAACTTTATCAAAATTCTCCACCTGGCATGATTGGACAAATGTGGGACAGCAGGCATTCCTAGGCATCCTCATCACCTGACATAAAGGACTTTACGTCAAGACTACCGCCATTGGTTGTGGCATCACACACAACCATTAACCCGGCTCGAGGGAGATAAGGTCACCTCCCGTATCCTTCACTTGAGTAATTCTTGTCTGGCGCATCCACGTTGCGGGGGTGGGCGTCCTCCACATCAGTAGGCCGGTGTGCTAAGTTCACGGGGTATAACGTGGAACCCATGACCAGGATTATGGGTGAAGACCTTAACAGCATCTTAGGCAGAGAAGGAGACCTTCGGAATGGCAAAGATGGTGGGTGAGGCAACCCATCCTCTCTGGGGAAAATTAGAAGAGGAAACCACTGCCTTGTGGAGAAGAGGGATCTTCAAAGGCTAACGGAATAAACCCTCAGATGTGTTAGGCTTAGCAGGTCAGCAGATGAGTAAATTTGTACTTGCTTTCAACTATAATACAAGCCTCAGATGGAAATGGAATTGACAAGGCTCTGACTACAGTTGCACAGTATGATGGTAATGCTGATGTTAGATCAGAGAACAAAATCCAATTTGGAACAAAAAATATTCTAACAATGAATGGGAAGGAAAATCAATTGACTGAGAGACGAAAACTCGACATCCTGGGATTTAGTGAAGTAAAATGGACAGGGAAAGGAATGAAGAAACTAAGATGTACTGGATGTGTAGCAGTAAAGAGAAAAGAAAAGGAGTGGGATTTGTAGTGAATCAGAATGTTGAACCAATAGCTGAAAGAATTATAATAATGCACATACATGTAAACAAGGAACTACTGAAGGTAATACAGGTGTATGCTCCACAGACAGGATGTAGCGTGGAAGAAAAAGAAGAGTTCTTCAATGAACTGGAAACACATATTGTAGGAGATGGGATCGTGATAATGGGAGATCCAAATGCTCATGAGAATGTTCTGGGCCCACACGGATATGGCGATAGAAATGAAGATGGAGAGAAACTGTTGGACTTTTGTATCAGAAATAACCTGATAATAAAGAACACCTGGTTTATGACGAGCCGATAGAGTTGGGATGGACAGCATGGAACACTCATCGATTTTATAATAACACACTGACAATGGGGAAGATACATCATAAATATGAAGATAATCCCCAGTGAAAGTATGGAGGGTGATTATTAGGGAGCGGATTTTTATGTGCAAAAAATGTGAAAAATATTTATTTTTTATGTGCTGAAAAACTTTAAAATATGTGATAAAAAATTGAAATTATTTTCCTTTAAATATCACATAACTACTCGTGCTCAAGAAGTAAATAAGTATAATGTTTTGTATTAGAATATGGTGCTACCAAACGTGCTCCTTAAGGAAAAATGGTGTCTGTGTATGGAAACGTGCTGTATGGTATATTAATTTTTGATATGCCAGAGTAGATATTATGAATGGTTATTTTTTAAAGGTAATGTTTTGTTTAAATATGGCAAAAGCAACCTATCATCTTTGAAAAAATAGTACCAGTTCGTACTCACCCATCACACGCTGGAATATAGTTGCTAGAAGTAGTCTCAGAATTGCAGTGAACAACAAAGGTCATCTCCAAATTGTCCATCACCAATGCATGCCGATTATCTCTAAAAAACGCCTTATACTGCGAAAACGATCGCTCCACATCACAGGAAGTCAGACGAGCGTAGTTAAAAAGAGGAATGTCACCAACAATAACGCCATCAATTTCGCCAACATGAGCACCCTCTAATACACTAGAAATTTGGCACATTGTTTGAAATCCTCTGTTTTTCCTGAACGAATTTTGATATTTGACCTTTAACAGTCCCTGTACCTGCGAAGCCGGGAGTGAATCTAATTTATTTTCAACAGCGCGCACTTCCTTCACTGTTTCGGACAACAGGTTAGTAGATTTTTCAAGTATGTCTATAGTTTTACACAAGAAGCTTAGATTGGCAGATATAAACGCCAAATCATTTTTCAAAGAGCTGTCTTTTAGTATCTCTTGAAGAATCTCAATTGACGACGCGTCGTTTTTATCTAGCGCGTTCACAACGGATGCAAAACTTGCGAAATTGTCTGCGTAGTATATCACAGCGCTAAGCCAGGTACCCCACCGCGTAACAATAGGCAGAGGAGGAAGTGCAAGACCCGGGTTTTTCTCTTTAAAGAGATCGATTCTTGAGGGTGCTTTTACGAAGATTTTTTTGCCATTAGACACTAATATATCCACTTGAGGATACTGAGCCCGCACAGTTTCACATAACCTGTGTAGAGCATGAACAACGCAAGTTACGTATATCATTTTTGGAAAGCTCGCAGAAAGGGCCTCGGCTGCCTTTTTCATGTAAGCTCCACTGTCAGTAAGGATAAGCAATACATGGTCGTATTTTATACCTTTTGGCCAAAGTAAGTGCATGGCTTCATTGAATAACCTAGCTACAGTGACATGGTTTGCAGCAAGCATTTCTTTACGCGCTAGCAAATAAGAATGTTCGCAAGCAGTTTTGTCATTCTTCAACACACCAACTACAACATTTCCTACTTTTCTGCCACTTGAATCAGTGGTTTCGTCAATGCTCACCCACAGTTTTTCGCTATCACATACTGCCCGAATTCTCTGTAAAGTTTCTTCGTAACATTTTGGGAGATAGTTTTTCCTTAATGTGGATTCATCTGGAGGCTCAAAATTAATGTACTTTGTTATGAAATTTCTCAGTCCCGGATGATTTATTTTACCACGAGGAATGTCGGCGCAAACAAATGCTCTGCACAAATCTAAATAATACTGGGAATATTTAGATAGGCCTGCATTTGAAGTAGCTGGTTCAGCTATTAGTAATTGTCGCGAACGCACTCGCAAAGCAGCCGCAGTATGCTTATTTCCAGACAAATGCCGAGTTACTTGAGGACGTTGATCTGCACGTACTGTTTTACCACAGGGTTGGCAAAATAATACTTTTCCATCGGTAGTGAAAATGCTTTTAAATTCCACTACATATTGTTGAAGACGCGATCTTGTACTCGACTTCTCTTTTGGCATTATTTTGCAGGTTACGACACACGCATTTACGGTGAATCACTGTTTCAATAAAAAGTATAGCAGCGGACACTGAAGGAAGTATTTCTTATAAATCCATACAAAATCACACGACCACGGGAATGATATATGGACCCGAACAGCTAACCTTACTCTTAGGAGTGATGAAATTCCACTACCTAATGGTGGGGCAATATTCTTCCGAGTCTCCCATATCGTAACGGAATTATGTCACCTTATCTCTCCGTGATTGCCTTTCGCTGATATTTTATAAACAAAACCCAAGAGGGCTGACCCATAAAGAGTTGGAATGACATCATGCAAGGAAACATCTTGTGCAGCAAATCAAATCGCTGTCTAAATGTAACGACGTAGCCAGTGACCAGCAAGTTTTAGAACTTATGGAGGAAAGTCCATAAATAGCCAAAACATTCAGATACATTATGTTAAATACACTGTTAAAAACAATACCTTAATCTTAAAATGAAAATATGAGCATTATTTTATAACACAGAAGCATTTTAAATTTTATTGATCAACAAATATTGCCGATTTATGTGCTTATTATAGATTTTCTTAAAATATGTATTTACATTTAAAAAATGTCAAAATATGTGTTTTTATGTGAAATAAGATTCAGTTTTTACACTTGGGGATGCACAATAGGAATAATGAACTTCGTAACTTGCGTTAAAACTTACGCAAAAAAAAAAATGTAATTACATAAAAATCCGCTCCGAAAACATCAAGGCATCAGAGAGAGAAGATGGATCCATAGTACATGACGAAAAGGGTCTCAGAAGGTAATGGCAAAGTATTTTGAAAAACTTTATAATGACGATGACTGCTCGGAGGAAGAAGGAGATAAGAAAATGGAAATAGCAGATGGAGAAATAGAAGAGAACCCGATAACATGGTTGGAACTTGAAAGAGCAGTGAAAGCAATGACCAAAGGTAAAGCAAGTGGAAAAGACGAATTCAATACTGATATGATTAAGGCAGCAGGAAGCATTGGACTACAGTGGCTACACCAGGCCCTCAATGCCATATGGAAGGATGAAAGGATACCTGAAGATTGGCAACAAGAAAGCATTGTACCACTGTTCAAAGAAGGAAATAGGAAGAAATGTGAAAATTATAGAGGTATAACCTTATTATCACATGGGCTAAAAATAATAGAGAAAGTCAAAGACAAAAGACTGAGGGATATAATAGAAACACAGTTAGAGGAAGAACAATATGGCTTTAGACCAAATAGATCAGCAATAAATAGACTTGATATTTACAGTGCGAACGATAATGGAAAAACATCTGGAAAGTAACAAGGAAATCATCTTCGTATTTGTGGATTTGGAAAAAGCTTATGATACATAAGGAGACTGGATGTTTGGAATGAAAATCTGAAGGAGTTTGGAATGGTAATTATAGGTCTTTTCTACTCTGATGGCGGGCGGCCTACATGCTGTCAGGGGAAGTGGGGTGCGGACAGTATGTCACTGCCCAATCAGGTAATAGATCGCCTGGCAGTGGCGCTGAGAACTACTCAGTCTCCCGGGGAGTTTGCCGCGCTCACTTCGCTCACCGAACTGCTGTGTTGCCGAGTAGCCTTGCGGTGTGCGTGTGGGTATTACAAGGAGCTTGCTTGATGAGTTTGTTTTAAGATCATTCTTGTTTTATGAGTAATTCTTGCTGCGTCCTTTACTGCATTCTTCGATTAGTGTGCTCACGACACGTGATGTGACGTTAGTTTATTTCTATTTGCATTGCTCAGTGTTGTAGTATGTAATAACTGCACTATATATCTTACAATGGCGAAGAGGAAGGAGATATAGAGCCAGGATAGAAAAGTGATCAGCAATGTTCATGAATATTTTCAAAAGGAAGCAGAAAATAATGGCTCTTTAGTCAGTGTGTATAAAGTGCAGCAGAGAGTCTCGGAAGCTTGTCAAGTTAGTACGCGAACTGTTCAGCGTATCGTAAAGGAAGGTAAAGACATTACCTACCCAGTCATCTGGTTCCATCTCATTTCAGTCACCGTGCAAACGAATCAAAAGGAACTGTATAACAAAGGCAATCGACGGATTCCATAAAGATGCAATAAGAAGAACTCTCCTTAGTTACGGTAAAGGTGAATACCCGACACTGAACAAATGTGTTGTGTAACTCTGTACTTTTGAACGAATTATTTTTCGGTCCGTTGTCAATGCACTTTTTATATGCATTATTAATTAACTTGTATCGTACTACATCGAAGATATAATAAAATGTGAAAAATAAATAAATAAAACCCATCCACAGGCCATACTCCAACTATAACATACGAAGCTCTGTGGATTTCAACACAACTTTAACACACGCGCGGACGCTCCTGGCAAAGTTGTATTAGTGGCCTCTGTCTCTTTCCCTTAACGGCTTCTCACGTCGTGCTGGATTGGTCGGCCCCATGCTCCCCGCTTCCCCTGACAGCGTGTGGGCTGCCCACCATCACAGCAGAAAAGACCTTTAGTAAAAAGAAAACTGTAGTCATGCATTGTGGAAAAGAGAAAAAGAGAAGCCAAGTGAACATAGACGGAGAACGGTGAGAGAATGTGGAACAGTTTACACATCTGGGTAGCTTTATTGATGGAAGAAATGAAATCAACCCTGAAATTAATAACAGACTAAGTAAAGGTGCAACATTTCATCATCAAGTCAGAGAGCTTTTATGGGATGAACGAAATTAACATTATATATACAGTATTTCATACCAATTGTAACATACAGACGAGAAACACTGGTAACTAATAGAAGACAAGATCCAGGCAGTAGAAGTGAAATTTTTAAGAACATCGGTTAAAAAGACAAGAAGAGAGAGAATTCAAAATATTAAAATCAGAGAAGAGCTAAATATAGAACCGTTAGTACAGAACATACAGAAAGCTAGACAGAGATAGTTCAGAGGTGTAAAAAGAATGGGAAAGGAACGGGTAGGAAGAAGGGAATTGGAAAGAGAAGTTGTGGGAAAGAGATGAGTTGGAAGACCGAGAAGAAGTGGATGGATCAGATTTGGAAGGACGTTAGAGAAGCTGGATTGGATGTGACGGAAGTAATGGAACGGGAAAAGTGAAAGGACAGAAAGGAGTGGAGGAGGCTTGTTAACCACACCCTGGTGACTGGAGTGGGACATTGATGATGATGATGATGATGATGATGATGATGATGATGATGATGACATGGAAACAGTTTCTTAAAATATTCTGGATGTTGCATTTAGAGACAGTTCCCAATTTAGAAATCTAGAACACAAAAAGTCAGTAACTTTCTTAAATACATTGACAGCAGACGCAGAAAACTGTACCAGGACAGAATGTGTCAGTCGATGAATCTGTTGAGCGAAAGCGATGATAGTGTACTGAGTGAAGAGAGTTTCGATAGGGAACCTAGGCAATGTAACAAACAAAGAATTGAGCCCAGCACATCAGAGAGTGACAAGAAGAGCAGTAAGTTATAGTGTTGGAGGTGGAGCTACAGCCTGTTGTGATATCACAGCTACATCCAAAGATTCTGTGTATAAAAATGTGACCTACCATGACAAAGAAGTATTCAAGCTACGAAATGCGGAATATGCATATATGTTTTGGCCGACTCTGTTTGTAGCTCTATCTGTACTTTTATACCATTTTATGGGAAAATCACTACAGAAAGGCTCATCAAACCATCCCTTCCTTTCACTTCAGGAATAGTTCTTCAGTTTTATAATACGGTAACCTTTGAAAAACATGGCCCGATGTTTTTCATCGACCGTTTCTATACAAGCCCAACACTTGCCACTGAACTTCTAGCATTGAAATGTCACCTTACTAGAACTCTGCTTCCTAATAGAAAAGATGTTTCTGCTTCTGTCAAGAAACCAACCCTAAAAAAAAAAGTAGCATGCCACAACAGTGAAGTACATCCTCATGAGAGAACATCAGAAGGAAAGTGAAAGGACAAGTAGATGAGTGTAACGTACTGCTTCCTCCGTAAGACACTCAAATGGTGGAGACAATTATTTTTCTAGGGTATGAAGATTTCAATTATAAATGCCTACATACTCTATGCCCAGAATGCCGAAGCCCACGAAACATGTCCATTTTAGGAAGCAGCTGGTCAAGAGGTAGTAATGCAAGACGGGGGTTGTATTGTATTGTGTGCTCCAGGGGGAAGACGAGAGACTTTGTGTGAAACTTGTGAGTGGAAACGGTACCACACAGATATAGCTAAACTGAATTCTTGCTTAATATAATCTTTATTTTATTTTATTTTGTTTTAATTTCATGTAGATTTCACTCTTCATCATAGACCAGGATTTCTTCAAAATTTGCTTTGACTAGACTAATGCTACTACTTGAAACTGCAAAGGGTAAGTGATGCTGGCACCGAGCCACGTTGGGATTGCGGGAAATGAACTTGCGGATGATGTTACTACCTAGAGCTGTGAATGTACCTACTAGGGAACCAGCTAACTTTCTGAACTCTGAACTGTTCCACTCCACACCCTTCTTCCACTCCTTCACACCCTTCCCAATGAATGAAAATTTACCCCAATCGCTTCGGCTAAAATTCCTCCTAATTTTATATTTGCAGTCAGTCCTGCCGATATAATTATTTTCCAACTGAAGCCTCTCACGGATATCTGCCCATACTTCTTCTCTTGTATAGGCTCTATATAATCCTGATATATAAAATAACTTGTCCTGACTGACTGACCGACCGACCGACCGACCGACCGACGAGCCAAAACTACTGGACAGAAAGAAATGAAATTTTGTGGATACATTCATATTAAGATGTAGGTGCTCGCTAAGAGAGGATTTTTGGATATTCCGTCGCTAAGGGGGTGAAAATGGGGTTGAAATTTTAAAATGAGTGTATCTATATCTCAAAACTTTAAAACTTTACAGATGTAAAAATTAGTATTTACCATCTTCTTTAAAAATAAGGAAACACGTATTCTTTTGTTTTCAGAAAATCCCAATAGGAGGGGTGAAAAAGGGTGAAAAAGGGTGAAAAAGGGGTTGAATGCCTTTAATCAGGATACCGGTATTTATATCTCAGAAACTGAAGATATTACAGACCTGAAAATTGGTACACTTGATCTCTTTTAAAAATAAAGAAAAACGTATTTTTTTGTTTTTGGAAAATCCAATTAATGGGAGGGGGAAAAGGGGGGTGAATTATTAAAATGAGTGTATCAATATCTCAAAACTTTGAAAGTTTACAGATGTAAAAATTGGTATTTAGAATTTTCATTATAAATAAAGAAATACGTATTATTTTGTTTTCGGAAAATCCCAATAGGAGGGGTGAAAAGGGGTGAAAAATGGGTTGAATGCCTTTAATGATGATACTTATCTCTCAGAAACTGAAAATATTACAGACCTGAAAATTGGTGTTTGGGATCTCCTTTAAAAATAAAGAAACAGGTATTCTTTTGTTTTTGGTAAATCCAATTAATGTGGGTGTGAAAAGGGGGTAATTTTGAAAATGAGTGTATCTATATCTCAAAACTTTTAAAGTTTATAGATGTAAAAATTAGTATTTAGAATCTCCTTTAAAAATAAAGAAACACATAATTTTTTGTTTTCGGAAAATCCCAATAGGAAGGGTGAAAAAGGGTGAAAATGGGTTGAATGCATTTAAAGAGGCTACTTATATTTCAGAACCTGAAGATATTACAGACCTAAAAATTGGTATTTGGGATCTACTTTAAAAATAAAGAAACAGGTATTTTTTCGTTTTTGGAAAATCCAAATAATGGGGGTGAAAAGGGGGGTGAATTTTTAAAACGAGTGTGTCTACATCTTAACCCTTTACTGCATACTGTTGCCTTTAGGCAACAAATAACTTTTCACCTGTATAAATGGATAAATATTGTACACAGAGGTAGTTTTACGGCACACCTTCAACTGTACAATCAATTAAACACATATCCCAGTGACGCCTTGGTTTTTTTTTACATAACATAAGTCAAAACAGCCCTACAACCAAAGGTACTCCTTCCACCCCGTCAACATCCACGCGAACCAACCACCGTTTATTTTACGTGGGCCCTCCCCATCACATTACCACAGGCTTCAGGAGTACCTCTGGCTCAACCTCAAAGACATTACCGACCTACGGTTCTGCAAGTTGTACTTGCGCCTTGCAGTACGTACCCATGGCCAGTAGGCAGTAATGTTCGGTCTTTGAATGTTAAAAGCTTAGCGTAAAATCGTGAAAAATCGTATATATATATTCAACTATGGTAATCCACATCACATATGAGTGTTAAGAATTGCTGGTACATCTAATACACTGAACGTATGTTGAACATTAAAGCTTGAAATTTTCTTCACCAAAGGAAAACGAAAAATAATTCATGCAGTAGAGGGTTAAAACTTTAAAAGTTTACAGAAGTAAAAGTTGGTGTTTGGAATCTCCTTTAAAAATAAATAAACATGTATTTTTTTGTTTTTGGAAAATCCTAATAGGAGGGGTGAAAAGGGGTTGAATGCCTTTAATGAGGATACTTATATCTCAGAAACTGAAGATATTACAGACCTGAAAAAAGGTATTTGGGATCTCCTTTAAAAATAAAGAAACATGTACTTTTTGTTTTTGGAAAATCCAAATAGTGGAGGGTTGAAAGGGGGGTGAATTTTTAAAATAAGTGTATCTATATCTCAAAACTTCAAAAGTTTGCAGATGTAAAAATTGATATTTAGAATCTCCTTTAAAAATAAAAGAACGCGTATTTTTTGTTTTCGGAAAATCCCAATAGGAGGGGTGAAAAGTGTGAATAAGTGGTTGAATGTCTTTAATGAGGATACTTATATCTCAGAAACTGAAGATATTACAGACCAGACAGTTAGTATATAGAATCTCCTTTAAAAATACAGAAACATTTATTTTTTTGTTTTTGGAAAATCTAATTAATGGGGGTTAAACAGGAGTGACAAATTGGGTGAATTTTTAGAAAGACTATATCTTAGAAGCGTAAAATATTGCAGACGTAAAAATTGGTATTTGGAATCTCCTGTTAAAGTAAAGAAACAGGTATTCTCGGAAAATCCAATGAAGGTTTGGGGGGGGGGGGAGGGTGAAAAATTGAAAAATTTATTGAATTAATTGTATGAGGATACTTAAATCTAATAAAAACTAAAGTTGTTACAGACGTGAAAATTAGTATTTAGATCTTCTTTAAAAATAAAACGACGTGTTTTTTTTTGGGGGGGGGGAGAATCATTTTTGGGGGTGAGTGTGAAAAGGAGTTGAATTCGTTTCATGAGGACACATATCTCAAAAATTGAAGATAATCTGTATTTAGAAGATCCTTTACTATTAAAGAAACAAGTATTTTTTGCCAGAAAATTCACTTAAGGGGGGTGGGGAGTGTGAAAGTAAGTGAAAAATGTGAATTATTTTTATGGGAATACTTATATCTCAAAACTGAAGGTAACACACGTGACCATTGGTATTTGGAATATCCTTTAAACATAAAGGAACACGTTTTCTTTTGGGGGGGGGGGTAAATCAACTTAACCGCGGTGAGGTGAAAACGGAGGTGAGACCAGTTGATTTTACTGTTCCTAATGTACTTATAAGGAGCCTCCGTGGCTCAGGCGGCAGTGCGCTGGCTTCTCACTGCTGGGTTTCTTGGTTCAAATCCCGGTCACTCCATGTGAGATTTGTGCTGGACAAAGCGGAGGCGGGACAGGATTTTCTCCGGGTACTCCGGTTTTCCCCGTCATCATTCATTCCAGCAACACTCTCCAATATCATTTCATTTCTCATTAATTTAATCATTGCCCCAGTGGAGTGCAACAGGCTTCAGCAGGGCTTATTCATTCCATTCCTGACCCGGTTGAATGACTGGAAACAGGCTGTGGATTTTCAGTGTACTTATTCTGATCATAAACCGATCATTTTTAATCTCTCCTGGGTTCGTTTTCAAGAGCCATATTTTCCTTTGGAGAACCTTCTTAGATTACAGTAGATTCTTCTGGCATATAAACAAAAATTTAAACATATTTGAAATAAATGATAGATATATGATTGACCGTGCAATTGTTCACCTCTGTAATAAGGTCAATAATGCACGGAAGTATGTCATTCGTATCGCCAGAAGTCCTGCGCACTTGCCTACGGGCGACAATGGTGCTGGTCATACTGTCATCAATGACAACGGCAGCAGATGTAATTTACCGCAAAGTAGAGGTTCAGTACTGCCAAGGCACCCAAGACAACACCACGCCGGATCTCCTCAAGGATTTAATCCACATTAAAAATGCTTATAGGAAAAGATGGCAAAGATTTAGGGACCCAACTGACTGGGTGGAATATCTGGACCTATCCCGGGAAGTACAAAATCGATTGCTGGAGAAAAGATTGAAAAATGGGAGGAACATTGCCGTAATATCTCAGAAAACAAGACAGATTGCGAATTTTGGCGGAATCTGTCAGAAAACGAGTCAGATCGCGAATATCGGTGGGTTATATATAAAACGATAAGCATTCAATTATAAATTTCAGTATAATACCGTTGCGAAGCACGGGTATCTTGCTAGTAATCCTATAAGTCTAGTTTTCTCCCTTCTCTTACTTAAAGTTTCCCACCCTAGTTCCTTTAACATTTCTGATACACTACTCTTTCTTCTGAAAACCCTGTTACAAATCTTGCTGCTTTCCTCTGCACACTATCTATTTCTTTTATTAGGTATTCTTGGTGAGGATCCCAAACACTGTTTGCATATTCCAATAATGGACGAACCATACTTAAGTAACTTTTCTCTTTTAATTCTTTGTTGCATCCTTTAAGTAGCCTCATTATGACATGTAATGATCTGTATGCTTTCCCAACAATGTCATCAATATGACCCATCCAGTGCAAATTACTTTCAAATCTCACACCTAAGTATTTGCACTTGCCATCTTTTGGGATAACTACCTCATCCAAAGTATATTCAAATTCAGTGATAAAGCTCCTGTTTGTAAAAGTTGTAACAGTTGATTTGCCTCCATTAACCTTCATATTATTCTCTTCAACCCATTGTTGGATACTCTCAAGGTCCCTTTGTAATTCTGAACAATCCTCAATGGTATTTATTTCCCTATAAACAATTATGTCATCTGCATACAATCTTATTTTTGATGTTATATTGTTCCCTAAATCATTTGCATATATTAAGAAAAGTAACAGGCCGATTATACTACCCTGTGCAATTCCCTTCCAAACTTTCTCTTCCTGAGATACATTATTTCCTACTTTGACTTTCTGAACCCTTGAATTTAGAAATGTTTTTATCCAACGTGTAACCCTTACGTCCAATCCTATTCCCTCCAATTTCTTTAATAATATTCCATGTTCCACTCTATCAAAGGCTTTGGAAAGATCTATGGCTATGCAATCTAACTGACCTCCTGAGTGCAATTGATCTGATATGTCCTGCTGAAATCCCACCAGTTGTGCCTCACAAGAAAATTTCTTTCTAAATCCATACTGGCTCCTCATGAACCAATTTTTATCATCACATATCCCTCTGATGTACTTTGCTATTAAACTCTCCAGAATTTTACAAACTATACTGGTCAGGCTGATTGGTCTGTAGTTCTCTGGTTTCCTTTTATCACCCTTTCCTTTATAAATTGGTATTATAGATTCCTTCCATTCCTTTGGTATTACACTATTATTTATGACATAGTCAAAGAGAAATTTTAAATAAGGCACTATGTACCACCCCATTGTCTTTAATACCTCCCCAGTAATTTGATCACTTCCTGCTGCTTTTCCTTGCTGAAGCAGTTGGATTTCTCTGAAAATATCTTCATTTGTGAATGAGAAGCTTCTTGTTTCCCTCTGTGTCTCTCCCTCTCTATCTTCTGTTATGGTTTCCAAGTCCTGACAATCTTTTACTGAATCTCTGAATTCCCTACTGAAGAGGTTTGCTTTCTCAGTATCTGTTGAATAGTGTTCACCCCCTTCTCCCACCATTGTAGGAATTTGGATTCCTTTTCCTTTTTGATTCCTAATATATGAATACAGCTTTTTCCATTTCCCTTTGTGGTCATTACCGTCTTGAAGAATGCCATTCATATAATTCTCTTTTGCTTCCTTTTTCACTCTATTCAGTTCCCTCATTAGCTGTTTTCTAGTTTCTCTATTCTCCCTACCCTCTTTGATTTTCCTGTTTACTATTCTACATTTTATTTTTTATTTTCTTATTTCCCTTGTATAATAAACAGGGTCTGAGGTCATTTTACCCTTCTTAACAGGTACAAATCTCTTCTCTCCTTCCCAAATGATTCCTTTAAATTTAGCCCAAAGTGTACCCACATTACTCCCTTCACTTATCCAACAACTGAATTGTGATTTAAGGTAAGTCCCAAATTCATCAACTTTAGTTTTTCTGTATAATTTCTTGTCTTGTGTGACCCTCTTATTAAGCCTTTTTGGTACCAGTCCTACATCCATTATTACAGCCTTATGGTCACCTATTCCTTCAACTACCTCAGATTGATCAACAATTTCCCATGGTTTAACCAAGAATACATCTAGTAAGTTATTGAGACGAGTCGGTTCTTGTACTACTTGTGTAAATCCTCCCTCCCAAATTAACTTATTTGCCAGTTTCTGTTCATGGGCTTCACTTGCAGCTCCATTCCATTCAACTTCAGGCAAGTTTAGGTCTCCCCCAATTATTACCATATCATTATTATTGTTTTTATGAGTATAATCTATTATTTTCTCAAATATTTCCATGTCTCTTTCCTCTCTTCCAGGCCTGTATGTTCCTATAATTCCCACCTCCTTCATATTATGACAAACTAATTTTATCCCTAAGATTTCGTCCCTTTCATCGGTAAACCATTCATGTGGACAATAAGTTTCCTTCACCAGAATAAACCCCCCCCCTCCCGTTTTATCTCCTCGGTCTCTACGATAGACTGTGTACCATTCTGGAAATACTTCTCTATTACCCACCCCTTCTCTCAACCATAATTCTACTCCTATCACCACATCAGTCTCATAAGATTCCATGAATGTACCGAATTTTAATTGTTTATTTACTACACTTTGACAGTTTACCAAGAGCAATCTCAGACCTCCTTCCTCCCTAAAACTTGGCTGTTGCAATTGGGCAACTTGAAATTCCTTACTTTCCTGAGTTTCATTTTCTAGTTGACTGAGCCAGCTTGAAGTACATCTGGCTCTTTCTGCTAGTTTTCCTGGTCAGTATTATAACTCAAGGGAGTTGCCTCTTTTACCGTACATATCTTAAGATTAATAAAAGCTGAAAATTACAGGCCAGTAAGTTTGACATGCATTGTATGTAAGCTTTGGCAAGGCATTCTTTCTGATTATATTAGACATGTTTGTGAAATTAATAACTGGTTCGATAGAAGGCAGTTCGGTTTTAGGAAAGGTTATTCCACTGAAGCTCAACTTGTAGGATTCCAGCAAGATATAGCAGATATCTTGGATTCTGGAGGTCAAATGGACTGTATCGCGATTGACATGTCTAAAGTATTTGATAGGGTGGATCATGGGGGACTACTGGCAAAAATGAGTGCAATTGGACTAGACAAAAGAGTGACTGAATGGGTTGCTATATTTCTAGAAAATAGATCTCAGAGAGTTAGAGTAGGTGAAGCTTTGTCTGACCCTGTAATAGTTGAGAGGGGAGTTCCTCAGGGCAGTGTTATCGGACCTTTATGTTTTCTTATATATATAAATGATATGAGTAAAGGAGTGGAATCGGAGGTAAGGCTTTTTGCGGATGATGTTATTCTCTATAGAGTGATAAATAAGTTACAAGATTGTGAGCAACTGCAACGTGACCTCGAAAATGTTGTGAGATGGACAGCAGGCAATGGTATGTTGATAAACGGGGCTAAAAGTCAGGTTGTGAGTTTCACAAATAGGAAAAGTCCTCTCAGTTTTAATTACTGCGTTGATGGGGTGAAAGTTCCTTTTGGGGATCATTGTAAGTATCTAGGTGTTAATATAAGGAAAGATCTTCACTGGGGTAATCACATAAATGGGATTGTAAATAAAGGGTACAGATCTCTGCACATGGTTATGAGGGTGTTTAGGGGTTGTAGTAAGGATGTAAAGGAGAGTGCATATAAGTCTCTGGTAAGACCCCAACTAGAGTATGGTTCCAGTGTATGGGACCCTCACCAGGATTACCTGATTCAAGAAGTGGAAAAAATCCAAAGAAAAGCAGCTCGATTTGTTCTGGGTGATTTCCGACAAAAGAGTAGCGTTACAAAAATGTTGCAATGTTTAGGTTGGGAAGAATTGAGAGAAAGAAGAAGAGCTGCTCGACTAAGTGGTATGTGATATGATATACTAACAATTTGTTGGTTATTTTGATCCACCTTTTCAATACAAATTACAGTTTGTGTTGCTAAGTTGTAATGTTACAACACTAATTTACCGGGACATGTTTCACTTTTATTTACAAGCATCATCAGCCTATACAATTGCCTCAAGGTTTGTCATTTTTGGTTTGTTGTTACAAATTTCATTACATTGAATGTAAATCTAATTTCAGTGATAACAATATTTAAAACAAGAATAATATACACATTAAAAATTATGACAATATGTTCTGCGATGTTAAAATGGTTTAACTCTTAATTCTAAAACACATTGACGTCCAAAACACAGTTTTTAATTTGGCTAAAAATTGTTTGGATGTTAAAATAAAATTGATTCAACCATAATTTGGCATTAAAATTTGATATATAAATATAAATATAAATATTGGATGTTAATATATAGGAGCCATAGTTTCTGAAGTGCGTTGGTTTCTAGAATACAGTAACATTTCAGTATTGCAAATTATAGTTAAGAATTGTGCTCTCTAAATAATGTTATTTAAAAAACTGTAGTTTTGCATTATGCGTGATTAGTCATGATGATAATCTAGAATTGAAGTCTTGAGTTCGTTGGAAAATGGCTTCTAGATTTGATGAGGCTTGCTGCTGCAATTTGGCAATTTGATCAGAGGAAGTATTGACATATTTAATTCTTGTTTGTAGCGACCAGACTCTCCGTTGGAAGTTGATTGTTTTGATGTAAGTTATGGTTAAAAGGGGCTTCAATCCAAATTTTGAGTACTGGTATCTGATTATGTTTCTTTCGATTTATGGAATGGAAGAAGCATCTGGAACAAATGGAAATGAACTTAAGTAATATTGTGTGTGTGTGTGTGTGCGTGTGCGTGCGTGCGTGTGTGTGTGCGTGTGCGCGCGCGCGCGCGCGCGCGTGTGTGTTTTTTTGTACTTATAATGTGAGTGTTGATGTTGCATTATCACTTACCCCTTACATCAACACTCACATTATAAGCACAACACACACACACAATATTACTTAAGTTCATTTCCATTTGTTCCAGATGCTTCTTCCATTCCATAAATCGAAAGAAACATAATCAGATACCAGTACTCAAAATTTGGATTGAAGCCCCTTTTAACCATAACTTACATCAAAACAATCAACTTCCAACGGAGAGTCTGGTCGCTACAAACAAGAATTAAATATGTCAATACTTCCTCTGATCAAATTGCCAAATTGCAGCAGCAAGCCTCATCAAATCTAGAAGCCATTTTCCAACGAACTCAAGACTTCAATTCTAGATTATCATCATGACTAATCACGCATAATGCAAAACTACAGTTTTTTAAATAACATTATTTAGAGAGCACAATTCTTAACTATAATTTGCAATACTGAAATGTTACTGTATTCTAGAAACCAACGCACTTCAGAAACTATGGCTCCTATATATTAACATCCAATATTTATATTTATATTTATATATCAAATTTTAATGCCAAATTATAGTTGAATCAATTTTATTTTAACATCCAAACAATTTTTAGCCAAATTAAATCTGTGTTTTGGACGTCAATGTGTTTTAGAATTAAGAGTTAAACCATTTTAACATCGCAGAACATATTGTCATAATTTTTAATGTGTATATTATTCTTGTTTTAAATATTGTTATCACTGAAATTAGATTTACATTCAATGTAATGAAATTTGTAACAACAAACCAAAAATGACAAACCTTGAGGCAATTGTATAGGCTGATGATGCTTGTGAATAAAAGCGAAACATGTCCCGGTAAATTAGTGTTGTAACATTACAACTTAGCAACACAAACTGTAATTTGTATTGAAAAGGCGGATCAAAATAACCAACAAATTGTTAGTATATCATAGCATAGTTCAATACGGGTCTAATAATGAGATTAGTTACATGTAATAAGTGGTATGTTCCGAGCTGTCAGCGGAGAGATGGCGTGGAATGACATTAGTAGACGAATAGGTTTGAATGGCGTCTATAAAAGTAGGAAAGATCACAATATGAAGATAAAGTTGGAATTCAAGAGGACAAACTAGGGCAAATATTCATTTATAGGAAGGGGAGTTAGGGATTGGAATAACTTACCAAGGGAGATGTTCAATAAATTTCCAATTTCTTTGAAATCATTTCGGAAAAGGCTAGGAAAGCAACAGATAGGGAATCTGCCACCTGGGCGACTTCCCTAAATGCAGATCAGTATTGATTGATTGATTGAAAATCTAGAACAATATTTGCTATCTTTCGTTTACCTGAATTGTTTAGATGAAGGCCATGCACAGTGTCGCTCGAAACTGCTGCTATCAATTACCTGTGTATTACGAAAATGTTTACAAATTTTAACCATATCTGTATTAACTTTGTCCACTTCAATGTTCACACACGAGTCTCTAATCAAATCATGCCTGTGGGGCACGTTCACTACAAAGATGTTAGTGTGAGTCAGCTTACCCAGTGTACATTTAAGTTCAGAAATAACATTCTTAGCGTCCTTGTGAGCTACGTCGTTCGTCCCGCCGATGATCACTACTGCATCATGACTTCCGAGATTTCTTGCCGCCTGCTCCGTGTTTTCCAATACCTTCTTCATTGGGGCCCCAGGATAGATGACTGCCGATGCTGCAATATCTTCATTGACCATTTTCTCCGCAATTCCCCTGGCCTGGCTATCACCAAATATAAGAATGTTGGACACTTTCGCCGGTGCACTGTGCGGGATTTTAGGCCTAACTTTGCCGCTTCTCGTAACAGATTTTGCGCTATACGTTTGACTGCTTCCCATACGGATACCTTGCGTATCGCTTACTTCCCTCAGGGCTGAAAATCTATTTTTGGTGTCAATTACAAAGTTGTCCTTATTTAACTGTACACTTTTCCTCCTAGAATCTGAAGCAACTTGACACCACGTGTTAGAATTCACGGAGTCACCTGTGTTCTGAGTGTTTACTGGTACCAGTACGTTTGATTCCAGTAAACGTACCTTCTCCTTTAAAATCTCATTCTCCGCTTTTAATGCTTGTAAATCCTGTTGCAATAAAGAGAGAATTACAAGTACATTATCATTACCTCCATCCTCCAAGGAATGAGACGCCAGCGATTCGTTGACCGTTGTAAGCCTAGGTTTGTTACCGCTATCCAAATTGCTCTCGCCACAGCTCACACAAGTCCAAGTATCTTCATTTTTAGCAAAACCAGCACTACATATACACTCAAAGTGGTACCAAATTAAACACTTTTCACACTGGATACCATTCTTCACTCGCTTCTTGTTTACACCACACTCATTCCCGATTATTTCGCAAGAGAACCGGGAGCTATCTTCACTGACGCCATCTTGTCTCTTGTTACAGCGGCCTTGAAGGAGATCAGCGTCATCAGTCCAGAGCTGCTCCTGCAGAAAGTGAACCTGAAGAAGCACAACTTACGTAATACTCAAGGCTGTGATGATTTGTTACTCTATTTAAATACTGTGTAATGTATTGTGAGTGTTCTTTTAATGCCAAGCACAATTTACAAATGGAGAGAGATATGTACAATATAGAAAATAGAAATAAACACTGTGGCACTGCATAAGGTACTCATTTGTGTTTTCTCAGAAAATCTGAAGCTACAGGAAAGGTTGGAGAACTGTCACCTACATTCATTGTGCGTATTAAAGAAAACATACTTTACAGCAATCGACGTAGCTTTAGTCATCGACGGGAGCACACGAGTGCAGCAGGGGATCCAGTCCTGGTGTGGCTACTGATCTGATGATGTTTAATTTAAAAGCTCTGTTTACCATACTATAATATGCTGCCTTATTATGTGATTGGGGGTGGAGAAAATCCCTTTGAATTGTGCTAGTTGATTATATACTCTATTCGGTTCGTTACGGCCCCTGAGGATCACGAGTGACTTGTTCGGCACGTCTTCATTCTCTCGCTCCTCCTCTTTCTCTCTGCTTCCGTGATCTGAATCTGGATCCTGTTGTCCGCCCATCTGTGACCTTCCACGAGCTTTCTGTATTTGGACCTATCCTTTACTGTCATCAGAGGATATTTTTCCTTTATGCCAATAGTCTCCCAATCTTCTCTGACTTCCTTCATCCACTTATTTCCAGTTAAGCAGGTTGCGTTCCATATCTTCTTCGTCAGCCTACTGTCATCCATCGTCATGAGATGTCCAACAAATCCTAACCTTCTCTTTCTTATCACACTCGAGATTGGTTCTATACTCGCATTTAGTTCCTGCCTTGATTATATATACAACTAAAAGACACCAAATTTCCACCCTAAGTAATGAATCAATAGATATAAAACTTACTCCTCGTTCACATTCAGTAATCCAAACATATATCAAGTTGGCAATATTTTCAAGAGGTATGATAAAGAAAGCCTTTAAAAGGATTGATAATAGTTTATTGTTTACATCTGGCTCCATGGCTAAATAATTAGTGTGCTACCCTTTGGTCACAGGAGTCCCGGGTTTGATTCCCGGCAGGGTCAGGAAGTTTAACCATAATTGGTTAATTCCGCTGACACAGGGGCTGGGTGTACGTGTCGTGTTCATCATATTTCATCCCCTTCATGACTCGCAGGTCACCTGCAGGAGTCAAATCGAAAGACCTGCATCTGGCGAGCCAAACTTGTCCTCGGATACTCACCAAACACCTTACGCCATTTCATTTCATTCCTATTTCTCACAAAACACACACACAATCAATCAAAATAAATTTCCTCAATGAGGAATCTATAAACTACGATGTCTAGACTGCCTAACTTTATATGTAGGACAAACAGATCCTGTTTTCTCAGTAAGATACATGGAACATGTCAATGCTGTCAGATGTAATCTGTTTTCAGCAGTAGGCTAACATATGACAGACTCCAATCATAATTTTACAGCTACTAACCAAGATGTATCCATTCTAAAAACAGAAAAGAAAGGTCCAGTGCTTAACATTTTGGAAAACCTTTACATACAGTACATCTTGAACAGTACATCAATCCAAATTACAATATCAGTGAAATTAATGAGAAACCTAACATTGTTTTGGACATAATTCTCCCTCTTTACATCAAAAGAAAACCAAATAAAACTACAACATTGAACCCTCCAATTCATATACGCATATCCAATCCACCCCCACAATCACCATAAGCTATTCCTCACTAGCCACTCTGTCTAGTGTTGGTATTGTGTACTTATACACTAGTTTTAAGGCACCTAAAACTGTATCTCATACATTTTCTTTGTATTGTTTCATTTCCCATTTAAGTTTTCTGTACTTTTCTTTTCTAAACATTCACTTTATATGGAACGATTTGAAAGATCACTCCAGCAGATCAGAAGGCGACAGACAGACTGATGCTGTGAATACAAAAATGGCAGTTTACATACTCTTAGCGATAGTTAAATCTGAAAACCAAAGACATAGACCATCTTTTTAACTCCAACAATAAAAAAGCTACACGAAAAGGACATTGTAATAATGTACTGTTTTATATTAAGACTATGATTTCCTTAAAAGGACACAAAAGTGTTGGACATATGTGCAAGAGACATGAATTGTAATGGACTCATGTGTAACCACAACATGGTTCAAGACATGCTAATAGTGTTATACTAGGTGTTGGTGTTTGCAAGTTACATTTAACCTTCTTTTCGATTTATAATTTGACACTGAAGATGACGCAATACGATCTAATAAATATTATATACAGTATTGAACTGGCCATCCTTGTGGTATATTGCAAGCTGTCAGTGGACTGACATTAGTAGGAAGTATCACAATTTGAAGATAAAGTTGGAATGTAAGAGGACAAATTGGGGCAAATATTCATTTATAGGAGGAGGGGTTAATCAAGGGCAACTTCTCTGAACTCATTTGAGACAACAGTAGGTAGGGAGTCTGCCTCTGGCACTGGCTCACCCATCATTCTGATTACATTGCATCCTTTCTCCTACACAGATTGCTACAATTTCTTCCCAACCTTCTTGTTGTCCCATTACACTTGAAAACACATCCTGTACATTTTGAAGTTCCGCACAATCTGCCCTAACAGGAATAGTGACCAGAAGTGAATTCATTAATCCTAGTAGCAATAGATCACAAGCAACAAATTGGAAAAAGGAGAAATTTTGAAGTGAGCTGCAATGCACCACATTATCACAAATTAGAACATAACTTATATTGTCAAAATTCCATGTGTTTATCAATTTAACGCATTGGAGACGACCTCCAGGATTTTTAATGGTTTTTGAAATGTTTTTCAAAGCTAGAGTAAGCCATGATTATAACAACTTTTGGAATATATAGAAATATCACACTTTCTTCTACACAAAAATGAGTTCTAATTAACATAATAGTGCAGCAATTTTTAAATATAAATTTATGAAAATAATAAGTTTTACAAAAAAATCAGATATCTCGAAATCTGTGTAATATTCTGGACACATCTACTGAAACAGATTCTAACCTAATAGGTCAATTGGACTGGTATCCTTGTATACAACCAGTAATTTGCTGGACGACGGGGTTGCATCGAGTTGCTGCAGGTACACGGGAACCTAGGAGGAGGTATAAAATTGTATTACAGAAGCCACTTCAGGAAGCGGTATAAAACTATGTTACACTTCACACCAATTTGAAATGAGCTCATTATCTACATTTACGTGCCAGAATCATCATGTTTACTTAGTGTGTAATTGTTATCCTCACTTTCAGAACTCGTGTCTTCCATAAGAACATCCATTATGGATTCGTTGTCAAAACTTCATACACTTGAATTAGACATGCTAAATATTTACAAGAATTACACAAACAAGCCTGACTCTTGAACACACACGGAGGTTAGCCGGTTCGAGTCCCGTTGATCGAAAAAAAATTCACCATCAGAATGTTGGCCACCAGGGTGGGGGAGGTGGTGATATACAATTTCTAATCACTACATTGCGTGCCAAAAGCCTGTATTAAATTCCAAACCTCTCCACAATGCTCATATAGAGTGATGGCATATGACGCTGTTGATGCTGATTCGTCCGTCGGATGGAGACGTTAAGCCTTGAGCAGACCCCTTGGTGCTATTCCAGAGGAGTAGGCTATGTGCCGGCACCAGGTTTCATCGTCTACGTACTATCATATATCACGTCATTCATTTCATCTCATTAATTCCTCTGATGAGGTTGACGTCAGGAAGGGCATCCGGTCATAAAAACCCACCACGACAGATTCATCACACCTCATACCCAACCCCGCAGGGAAACGGGACAAGGGTTGGACAAACAAACACAGTTCTTTTTCTCATTGCAGATGTTACACACTTTTTAATCCCCATTATTGACGGTCTCACTGCACAGTGTTTCATTTTAACAGTCAGCAAGTTGTAATTGTCAATCAAGAACGATCCATCAGATGATAGGACTTTGTACCTCAATATGTTTTTAATTCATTAATCATGATCATTATCATTTCACTTCATCAAGATTTTTAATTTGTTTTTGTGTTATGTAATAATTGTTCTGCTACTGAAGATGGCCTTGAGAATAGGCTGAAACATGAGACTTTGTTCCATCCAACAGATGATTTGATTTGTATTGATAAGGAGGATTTTATAAATACTTTTTATTTGTAAAGTGATAACCGTCAATACGGAATGAGATTTATAACTTGCAATGGTAACGCCATCCAGGCTAGTAAGAAAGCAAACCTGTATTGTAATTTGAAGATAAAGGTTTCCAAATTAGGTGAAGATTTATGTTTTTTGAGAAAATGCCTAACTAATGACATCACACTGAATTTTTTAAAATTTGCAAAGAAAACTCATAGAGACACGGCTAAACCCCGCGGGACCCAATGAAAAACAGATAAAGTTTGGATAAGAGAGGAAATTAAATTCCTTCAGAAGAAAAAAGCTCTTCTTAGTCTTTACGACAATCATTTGGAAGTTTCGACCCTCTTATGTCCTCTCGAATGGACTTCTTTCCAAGCTCACGTCACCAATAGACTCTAAGGTTTTACTGAAAAAAACAAAGAACTCTTGATAAGAAGTGGAATAGCTTAAGAAAAGTTTCTTCCCATAATATCCCAAACTCGCAGAATAATACTGAAACGAATGTTTTTCACCCGTCGGTAGTGAACCTCAGTCAAGCTGACCTTGAACCTAATGACCTCAGGATATTGAATAAGGGACCAAAACATAACTGGGTCACGTCCTCCAACCACAATGATTTAGTTATTACATTGGCTGAGTCCGAATTAGTGGTTAATAGGTTGCCTGCAGACATTCAAGATGAGGTTAGATATGAAGTTCTTCTTTCAATCATAACATACTGATAAACCCAATAAAGAACAGGTCACCAATATACGCAATCTCAAAAAAATAATTAAAGATAACGATTTAATATTAACCGAGGCAGATAAAGGCAATGCCACTGTAGTTATGGGAAAAAAGTGACTACGTAAGTAAAACACACTCCTTTTTTACTAACAATAATAATTTTAATGTAGTCAAAAAAAGATCCCACTAAAAGAATACAAAGAGAACTGAAAGCTTTTATTCTTATTTAATGAGCTAGAGAAACCAAAATTGGTTAGCATGAATCCCAAGCTACCGATGGCGAAGATTAACAAGGCAGATGTGCCCATAAGATCCGTTACTAACTTCAGAAGTGGTCCGACGTACAAAATATCTCAGTATATTCATAAGTTTCTTAAAACACATTATTTTTTTCAAGCTAACACGTCAGTTAAAAATTCCCTAGAATTCTGCAGTTGAATTAAAGATCTTACTTCACAAGACATTACACCCTTCACTCCTTTGACATAGTCAATATGTACGTGAATGTACCTATCAATAAAACCATCAAAATAGTAAAAAATAATCTTTCCAAATTCAATAAATTGACTGTAGGCGAGATAGATCAGTTTACCAATATAAATGGTCTGTTATTGGACATTATAAATTTTCCAGCTCACTCATTCCTGGTTGCCACCGTTTCACCCCCGTATGCTAGGTTGGGCTCGTCAGTTGGTACCTAACACACCTACCAAAACACATGGCTAGTGCATACCATTTGCTCATTCGGGACAAATATTTCAGATTCCCTATGGGAATCAAGATCTATATCATCTGATGGCCAAGCAGGCATTAATTTTTGGTAGTGAGACAAAGTCTCTCATAGTGCATTGGCACTGCCAGTGGCTTCAAGTAGCCTACGCAGTGGCCTCCACAATATGCACTAGCCATGCGTCTTGGTAGGTGTGCTAGGTACCAACTGATGAGCCCAACCTAGCATAGGGTTGAAACGCTGGCAACCAGGAATGAGTTAACTGGAAAATTTATAATGTCCAATAACAGACCATTAAATTCGCTCATTCGGGACAAATATTTCAGATTCCCTATGGGAATCAACATCTATATCATAGATGAGTTTGTTCAGATCCTCTAGTTTACATTAAATAATACACTGAAGAAAATGGAAATTGCAACACCCAGAAGGTGTGGTGCTACATTACTGCAATTGAACATGCAGGTCGAGTGTTCGGTTGTGATTCGATGATTACACTTTCAGGTCCCTCTGACCGCAAATTTGGACAACAATCAATACAGGATGTGCCCACCACGAGCTGCAATACATTGATGAATTTGTCGAGGCAAGAAGTCAATAAGTCCCTGGATCACTTCCTGAGGAATTGTGGTCCAAGCTTGCTGCACTGCACGGGTCAATTGTTCCTGAGTTGTGGGTGGCTGAGGACGGTTGGCCAGTTGTCGACCCATCATGTCCCACACATGCTCAATAGGACTGAGGTCCGGGGATCTGGCGGGAAATTCTAAGGTTGTGATGTCGTGGAGAGCTGCTCTGGAGATGCATGCAGTGTGAACCCGGGCATTGTCCTGCTGAAACATCCCATTAGCAATGTTCGCCCTATCAACGTACTGTCGAGCAGTCATAGTGCCCTCAACAAGCACTAATTGTGATTTCACATTAAAGCCAATAGCTTCCCAGACCATAATGCTTGGTGTTGGCCCTGTGTGCCTCTCGACAATAAGATCTGGGTGGCCCCTCTCCCCAGTACATCAGCAAATGAATGTTATTAATATAGAAACAGATATTATTGTTCAGTTCAGTTAGTGAAATATCTCAACAACGAATTGAGTTTAGCAACGGCATCTAAATCGGGTGCCTCATCATTTCCAGGATTGGGGTCTTCATTTTCATCCATTAAGTCTTCTTCATTTTCTCTTCCAACCTTATGTGCAATATTATGCAATGCAATACACTCTAAGACCACGTTTTCCGCTTTTGTTGGACATAATCGTAAGTAGTTTAAGCACTGAAAACGTTCCTTTATAATTCCGATACTGTTCTCAACAATACGCCGTGTCGATTTATGTGCCTTGTTAAATCGTTGCTCAACAGCATCGTCAGGATTTCTATTAAGAGGGGGTATTAGCCACTTTTTTAGTCCATAGGGACTGTCAGCTAATATAACGGCCTCCGACCTGAGTCGAAACGTCTACACACAGCAGTATTCCTTAAGACCCTGGAATCGTGCACGCTACCTGGGCAACTAGCATTAGCACTGTAGAAGGTCAATCACCATAATATTGAGAGAATGATGCCCAGGTCTATCAACATAAACCTCCTCGTGCTCAGTAGGAGCGTCAATATTAACAAGAGTACCGTCAACACATCCACACACAGAAGGAAAGCCACCCTTCATTAGAAATTCCGTAGCTATATTATGTGGATTAACAGGCCAACATACTATGTTAGGAAATATTACATGTACTATAGCATCTAGTAACAGTTCTGCAAACAGTTGATTTTGATGTCCCATGCATTGCTCCCACACCGTGCAGCTGGGCACCATTTCCTAACCAATGTAAGCATATCAGAATTTGTTCCTTCTCGGAAAGGGATTGACTTCTTTTTGTTGCAGGTTTCAATAAATGACTAGTCATTTCAAAAATATAGTCAGTCTGTAATGGGGTAACACAAAAACACTCGCGAAATTCTGCCGAAGTGAGGTTATAAAAATAAATCCTGTCTTTGTATGTTCTCTTGGATTCTTCATCACTGTCCAAAGCTCACGTCATAACATGTTTATATCCTAAACCAAATTCTAGGCCGAGAAACTAGCGTGCATACTTGTTAATTAACAACTGAAAACAGAATCTTCTCTTTGCAAAATTTCTGAAAACTTTTCACTTCATTACTTTGCACTTTGCATTTCTGTACCAATGGAGGAACATAACAGGCTTGAAAAGTGATGGTGGAAAAAATCTGAACTGTAAAGTGCAAAGTTTGTTGGTGGAATAGGCCCCATGTGGTGTGGTGTGTTATCGTTGTGAGTGTTTACATATTATTTCGGAATAACAATGGGAAGGAAAGATAGTGTGGCGAGGTCCAAAAAGAGGCCTTTCCTTGGAAATCAACATACAAACAGGGATAATGAAGCCAGTGATCTTCAGAGACTGGAACTTCTAAATGTAGTGCATCTGCCAGGAAGCTTGATTTGAAGGTTAACCCGGAACGACGTACACTGACAAGTGAAGAAACTGTGCATAGTGTACATAATGTTGGTTATAGGATCGTATATCTTCCTAGTTTATATACTGTTATAAGTGAGAATCTGTGTTGTAAACTCTGCCATAACATTACGTTGGTAAAAACTGCTATGCAGTACACTCAATTTTCAGTGTGAATTTTGCAGTAGTAAAAAATCATTTTTCAGCAGTGTTACAGGACAAAATGGTGTGTCTGAAATAAATAGAAGGATGATTTATTCAAATGAGGTGTCTTGGTCAAGGTCTAAGAAGTCTGCAACTGTTTTGTGGGCTAATGGACTTACCGCCTCCAATAAAACAAACTACGTACGGACGTATTGTTCGTAGAATTGCAGATGCTACAAAGATAGTTGCTGAAGAGTCGATGAAGAGGGCCATAGAACAAGATACAAATGTCACCCGAACCTGAAAAACGTGAAATCACAGTTTCAGGAGACGGTTCTTGGAAGACACGTGGACATATGTCGCAATACGGAATAGTGTCTGTGATAGGGGCAGAAAGTGGGAAAGTCGTAGATATAGAGGTGAAGTCTTCGTATTGCAGGGTATGTAGCAAACGAAAAGGACCTAAGAAAGGGCGAGAATATGAAGTATGGGCTGAAAAGCATCATCCCAACTGCACAGCTAAACATCATGGTAGTGCTGCCAGTATGGAGTGGATGGGGTTGAGAGATATTTTCTTCCGCTCTGAAAGGAAGTACAATGTAAAATACGTTGAATATATAGGTGATGGTGATACGAAAAGTTTCACGTTAGTACATGACTCCATGCCATATGGCACCAGACTATGGAATTTCAAAAAGAAAATGGCAGGAAAAAAAGATGGAAGATGACAAGGGTATTGGTGGTGCAGGTCGACTCAGTGACGCCATTATTGATAAGTTCCAGGTTTATTACGGCAGTGCCATAAGAGCAAAAAAGACAGTGTCAAGGACATGAGAAAGGCCATATGAGCCATTTGGTACCACGAGGCATCAACAGACTTGGTCCCTCAACACTATTTTTGTCCACCTGGCTCTGAGTCCTGGTGTGGTTATTGTCGAGCTCAGGTAGAAGGAACCGATGGGATGATCTACAATGTCAATATATTTGTATATATTGTACCCGTTCAAATGGTGCTTTATTGAATTTTGGGAAATTGGTAAAATTTTGTAATGAAATATTGGTTTACGAGCGAGCGAGCATCAGCTGATTACCGTTCCGTTCCGTTGCGGGCGAGTGAGAACTGGGTCAGCAGGCCGATGAAGGTCGCCACATCACGAGGTTACGTCACCTAGCGCGCCGATAGCCAAGAGGGGAGCGACATTCCAAAGAAATCAACTCACAAGTTTGAAGGACGAATCACGTTGCAGGATTATAGACAACCAATGAAAATCAATGAAGGTGTTGGATGGTCGGAGGATCTTTCTAGAAAGAAGTCGAAGCCGAGTCTCTGGAAGAAAGTCGAACGGTACAGTCCTTTGAAGAAAGTCGAACAGTTTTAGCCTCGAGAGAGAAGATGAAAGTTCGTATAGTTACAGGAAGGACAGCGAACTGTATTCTCCAGAAGAGTTAGCAAACAGTGGTATTAACTGCCTATTTCCTGTATTGCACGACGACTGTTATTAACTCTTTCTTGCTCTGTGGGATATGTACTTCCCACTAATGCTTTTGTGAGATTAAACCCACTGGGATGTATAATTCCCACAAACAGTATGTGCTGTCATCTAGCGAAGAGTCCAGGAAACATGAAAAAAATTATAGCAATGAAGTTCTTTGACTCGTGTGTCTGTCAAACATGGATATCTGACCAAGACGGCTATGAATTGATGTAAACAGAGCTGAAGGTGCGCAAAATTGAAGATTTTTCATCCTTACTTCTGAAATCCGTGTACAGGTATGTTTTATTCAATTTTATGTATTGTTAGTTTATCTTTAAATGTGCTACCATCATATTAGGTCATAAATAATGAATATCTATAGAATTATAGCTCATTTAGTTAGTGGGAAATATATTACCATTAGTTTGCTCATATGCCATGAGCACGTGTTACCCGATTTTTATTACAAGCATATATACGTTTTAATTTTTATAAAAGATCACATATTTATCTCTAAAGCATATATACTTAATCACCTCAAGTATCAAGTGCAAAACTAAGATTTTAAATCGCAAGAATTTGTTTTAAGACTAGTTGCCCTTCCTGACGCAAAACTGGCAGTATCTAGCCTCTTACATCATACACTATTGTTTTCGACCGGTTGCCCTTCCTGACGTCAAAGAACTAGGATTAAGAATGTTTTACAACAATTGCTCTTTCTAACACGAGAATCGGGGTTTTACAGCTAGATGCTCTTCTTAGATTTTAAATCGCTGTAAAGTGAACTATTGTTTTACAGCCGGATGCCCTTCCTGACGCAAAACTAAGATTTTAAATCGCAAGAATTTGTTTTAAGACTAGTTGCCCTTCCTGATGCAAAACTAGCAGTATCTAACCTCTTACATCATACACTATTGTTTTCGACCGGCATAAGTTGCCAGAATTTGAATCGCGGTATCCATCATTGTGTCTGACTTGCGTGTATGCAAGCTCACGCGTATTTTTTTTTGCTGAGATATCATGCTACTTCCGTTCGCCAGTTATAGCGGAAACTCGCAGTACTGCGTCTATTTCGTCTTACAACTTGGAGGAGACAACATGTGTACATATAATTTATGATCTTTCACCCCCAATATTTTTTTAAAAAAAACATGTAAGTATGTAGTATCTCGCAACATTCTTATCCGTGTGTGTATCAGTGTTCTAGTCGTGTTGCAATTACTAAGCGAGTGACCCGAGCGAGTTGGCTACGCAGTGTGCTTTCTTGATTTTTGTATGACATATATCAGTGTATTTGCAATTACTAAGCGTCGTAGCAGTGCGATGAACGAGTTAGCTACGCGGTATAGATTTTTTATTTTCGTACTAAGCAAATCATTTGAAGTGTTGCCGAGTTAGCTATGCGATATGTGCACAGTGTGTTTTTGATTTTCATACTAGGCAAGTGATAGGCGAGATAGCTATGCGATATGTGCACAGTGTGTGTTTTACACTAGGTAAATCATTGAAGTTGTACTTTTGCTCTGAACACATCAAACAATGTTCTTACAGTGTTCGATTCTAGTCTTGCTATGCTTCAATCTAATTTTCTTAGAACAAAGGTATCCCCTAACATGTTGTATCGGACCACATGTTAAGGTTAACGACATCGAGTGCAGTGTTCGATTCTAGTCTTGTTATGTTTCAATCTAATTTTCTTAGAACAAAGTTATCCCCTGACATGTTGTACAGTGTTCGGTTCAACTTGTTTAGTGATCTGAACACATCAATCAATGTTCTGATCACATGTTGTATCGAGTGCAGTGTTCAATTCTAGTCTTGTTATGTTTCAATCGGATCTTCTTAGAACAAAGGTATCCCCTAACATGTTGTACAGTGTTCGATTCTACTTATGTAGTGTTCTGAACACACCAAACAATGTTTTAATCACATGTTGAAGTTAACGACATCGAGTACAGTGTTCGATTCTCGTCTGATCACATGTTGTATCGAGTACTGGCTGTCTCATAAGGAGCTATGTATAACCGCCATCTTGCGTCCGCCATCTTGCGCAAGCATCCCTAGGGGGGTGTCTCTAGCCATTTTGTGCAAGGATCCTTAAGCCGCCTCATAAGAGCAACCACCATCTTGCGCAAGCATCCCAAGGGAGTCTCATAAGAAACTATGTATAGCGATCATCTCGCATAAGCACCTTTAAGGAGTCATGTATAGCCACCATCTTGTGCAATTAGCGTCGAGAGATGGCTGCTGTAGAATTTTTCTTTTTAAATTATCCGCCACCATTTTTCAACTAAAGAGTGTAGCACTGAGGTTTGCGATGTAAGATGGCGGATGACAGCTGACAAAAAGCGCGTGAGTTTGTTTACTAAACAAGAGCACGTGGAATTTGCCGCCACCACATTTCAAAGGTATCTAGCTAAAGAGTACAGCACTGAGGTTTGTGATGCAAGATGGCGGATGACAGCTGTCAAAAAGCACGTGGAATTTGTCACCGGCACAAAGAGGGCAGCACGGTGCTCTCTGGCGGTTGACAGCTGTCAGAAAAGCACATGGGTTTGTAAAGCGTGTAGAATTTACCACCACCACATAGAGGGCAGCACGGCGCTCTCTGGATTAAAGATGGCGGATGATAGCTGACAAAAAAAGCTCATAGGTTTGTTTCCAAACATGAGCATAAAGAATTTTTCAAATTGCCGCCACTACATTTCAAAGGTATCTAGCTAAAGAGTGCAGCACTGAGGTTTGCGATGCAAGATGGCGGATGACAGCTGTGATGTTCCACATTTCAAAGGTAAGTAGCTAAAGAGGGCAGCACGGTGCTCTCTGGATTAAAGATGGCGGATGACAGCTGCACGTGGCTTTGTTTCCAAACAAGTGCACGTGGAATTTGCCGCCACTACATTTCAAAGGTATCTAGCTAAAGAGTGCAGCACTGAGGTTTGCGATGCAAGATGGCAGATGAGAGCTGTGACGTACCACATTTCAAAGGTAAGTAGCTAAAGAGGGCAGCACGGTGCTCTCTGGATTAAAGATGGCGGATGACAGCTGTCAAAAAAGCACGTGGCTTTGTTTCCAAACAAGAGCATAAAGAATTTGCCGCCACTACATTTCAAAGGTATCTAGCTAAAGAGTGCAGCACTGAGGTTTCGGATGCAAGATGACGGATGACAGCTGTGACGTACCACATTTCAAAGGTAAGTAGGTAAAGAGGGCAGCACTGCGCTCTCTGGATTAAAGATGGCGGATGTCAGCTGCACGTGGCTTTGTTTATCTCACGCTAGTGAGGTTAAGTTGGTAGCACTAAGGTTTAGGCCCGCCAAGATGGCAGCACTGCCGATGACAGGTGACGAATTTTCATCTACTACGATAAAGAGGGCAGCACAGTGCTCTGTAGTTTAAAGATGGCGGATGACAGCTGTCAAAAAAGCACGTGGCTGTCAAAAAACACGTGGATTTGTTTACCTCGCGCTAGTTAGGTTAAGTTGGTACTACTGAGGTTTAGGCCCGTCAAGATGGCAGTACTGAGGTTAGCGATGCGTTGTTGTCTGTCAAAAAGCACGTGGCTGTCAAAAAAACACGTGGCTTTGTTTACCTCGCGCTAGTTAGGTTAAGTTGGTACTACTGAGGTTTAGGCCCGTCAAGATGGCAGCAGTGAGGTTAGCGATGCGTTGTTGTCGATGACAGCTGTCAAAAAGCACGTGGCTTTGTTTACAAATTCGAATCTCCCGCCAAAATTCAAATCTCCCGCCAAAATTCAAATTTCCCGCCAGAATTCAAATTTCCCGCCAAAATTCAAATTTCCCGCGGGAGGAGGCGGCCGAACTCTCCTATTATACTACTCTCGAGCACCTAACATCAAGCCGATTACACAGATGGATGAGAGCTTATACTTTTCCTTATAGAAATCCACCGTTTCTTCATTAATTCTTTTTTCCGCATCGACCTCTTCTGGCTGGTTCTCGTTGGTTTCAAATCTAATTTTTGGATCAATGATGAAACCTTCAGAACAGGATGGCTTAAAAGCAATAATGTCAATGCGTCAATTGCTTTCTCTGTTGGAAAGCCCGTGTACTTCTTCATGGACATTATAACCTTTTCCCCTCAAAGCGTTAGCTATCATTGATCTGACTACATTGTAGTGTGAGGTGCGCAGTAATTCACCATGTGGACAGGCTCCCAGGACATGTGAAAGAGTTTCGAACTCTCTGTGGCAACGCCGACAGAGACTGTTGCCCTGGGATATGCCAGGTACAGTACGCACAGCAGAAACATTGGTATTCATTTTTATTGCATCACGCCATTCACTGCAAGACAATCCTTTACGATCACGAATCCATGTATTCGCTGGAGTATACCGTTTAAATAGGACTACACCTTTGCCTTTATGCTCGTTCTTGCTCCAGTTGTCAAAAGCTCTTCTTCTCAATTTGAGTCGAACTTTTTTTGAATCTACAAAACCATGCCTTTTGTCTCGAATAGATTCTCCATTTGCTACGTTCAATGCGGCGAGGCTCGTGCTGATGTATTGACATAAGTTTCTCGTTGAGTGTAAAAAAATGTTATTGGAAGATTTCAAAATTTTGCATGCATTAATATGTTGCAGATATTTTTCTCATGATACACAAAATAAACCCAGACTTTTAAATTTCATTTCAGCGTATATCATATCATTCAGGACATCCATGGGAATTGCAAAATTTCCTTTAATGCTCCCCTAACCATAATATCAGCGTCATTTATAAATTTGACTGGAATCTTTTGTGGTGGTACTGTCTGAAATGTATATACCAAACTGGGACAGATTGAAGTGTTTATGATTACAAAGTTTTGATTTACAAATTTCATTTTTGTTCCGTATTGATAGCCACCAAATATCATAAAAAGAAAGAAAGGTTTCACCTAATCAATACTTCAATAATCAATAAGTATTGATTAGGTGGAACCTTTCCTTCTTTATATGGTACAAAGTTTTGATCGGAATGCAAATGCGGTGAAGAAATGAGAAGCTCTAGGGTGGTTTTGAGCTTATTTAGGACCTCGACGGACTGGAAAGTAATTTGATTAGAGAAATTTACACCCAAATACTTAATAGTGTACCAGTATTGCCTAAGGTCATATTTATTGCTGGGACATAGCTCATCATTTTATCAAGTATTGGAAATAGCACGGCTTGGAACAGCTGATTCTTCTTCTTCTTCTTGGTTAGTTGTTGGACATCGTCGTAAGACGCTACGTCCAGTCACTGGTTTGCGGATTAATTAATGTCTGGGAAAGGTGCCAACAGTAGAAGAAAGTAGTACACTACGAAAGATGGGGGGTAGCTATGTAAAGAAGCTAATTGCAACAGGTAATGATGAAACTTAGGAAAATACCAATGATATATAGGCTAAACGATCAGGGAAGAACACAAAAACACTGGGACACAGGGTTCTAATTCTTCACGTCTGTGTGGTCTGTCACGACGTCTTACTACAAACAAACAAGACCGGACCACATATAAGGGTTAGTATGTGCAAGTCCGTACCTAGAGGAAAGGAAAAGGTTACAACTGGATGTTACATACAACGAAAACATTGATGATTAAGTCTACAACGTGAAAAGTCGGTTAGGACACTAAACACACAACGTTTAACGGCAGTTGGTAACCCTCATGAAAAAGCTTACCTATGAATTCGCGACGGTGATGTTCATATGTCTGACAGTGAAAAAAGATGGGAGTTACAGTACTGACTGCTCGGCCACATGGACAGAAGGTACTGTGAAGAAGAGTAAGGCAAGAGAGATGTGTAAGCTTACAGACACGATTTAGGCGGAGTCGGATGTGTGGAGAGTGCTCCTACAATTCTATTGCAATAGCCGTATGTTTTACTTGGAAGGAGTGGAGTGTCCCAATAAAAGAAGAGTCTCATCCTGTAATGACTTTAACAAATGCTTCAATTGGGCATTTTATCCATGTTTGCTATTAACTCTTCAAATTTCTTTGAGACGTTGCGACATTGGTCGGTAAAAGTAACATTTGAATTACCGTGTAAAGCCGTGACAGAGGGAGATGCTGATAGTGGTGCGTGGGAATCCGAAGGTTGCCCGTGGGGACTTGACTTCCGTGATGTAGATGCAGGCTCGTTAGGAGTAACTGGTATCAAACGCACGACTGGAGTGCCAGAATGTTCTGGAACCGTCTTCGGATTACTTATCAAATTGAGATATGATGCCCTGTCATAACCTTGTTAACGGTGGGCGGGGAGGGTTACTAACCACCATAGTAAATTTACGCTTTCGAGGGAGAGTTTCTTCCGATTGGGATGGTCTATTGGGTAAAGGAGGGAAATGTTGTGGCATCAGAAGGGGGTTGGATAGGGACTGTACTGGGGCAAAATAGTTTTTCACTTCTAAATATGATTTGTTTTCAACACTCATATTGCGTTTAATTTCTTTCTGTTGTTTGTGGATTTTACAATGTTCTGCTCCCGCAGGATGATTTCCGCCACAATTAGCACATTTAACTAATTGGTGAGTGCAATCTCCGGTAGAGTGATTAAGTGAACATTTTCCACATCTCGGCTCCCTGGAACGACAGTTAGTAGCGGTATGTCCATACCGCTGACATCGTTTGCATAATAAAGGAGAGAATATAAAGGCCTGAACCTCTAAAATGACTTTAAAAATGGACACGATTTTCGGAAGTTGTTGACTTTCGAATACAACCTTCACAGTACCTGTAGGGATATATTCAGTTTTTCATTCTTTGGATGAACGTCTATTTAGACGTTGTACTTTCACTACAGGATATGGTGAGTCTAAATAGGTGAGAATGTCGGATTCGGAAATAGTAGTGTCTACTCCCCGTACTACCCCTACTCGCTGAATATTCGAGGACGGAATAAAAGCTGTCAATTTCAAGAAGGGCGTTTGCAGCCTTACTAGACATGAAAGTAACTTGGATCCTATTTCTTCCCTTCCTATGGATGGCCTTGACGTCACCAATTTGCCTCTCGTAGAAAATCCGACCCAGAGTCATAGGGTGAATATGTCCTATTTTATTTTGAGATTCGGTCGATTCGACAAATACTATGTAGGGGCCAAGATGAGTGTTAGAATATGTAGATACAGGAACGTGCGGACGCTGATCCATGTCACGTATTGTATCTTGAGAACTGTCTCGTTGGGTATCAGTATTACTAGCGTCCATGTGTAAGTCCTCACTCACGGCATCATTACCAATATCAGGAGGTCTTCCTAAAGGGCCACCGCCACTATCTACAGACATAGGGATTACACTATACTAGCACCGAAACAAACACAAGAGAAGAATTACTAGGATACAAACACAAACATAAAACACTCTACTTATCTACAGACGTGAAAAAGCCGCTGCACCAGTGACCGGAGAGAGACGTGTGCACTGCACAACAGCCGAACACCGAATGTGGAACAGCTGATCACAGCATCTAGGTTACCGAGACAATGTGAAGCTCGGAGCGAGTGAGAGAGAAGAGTACACGTCATCGACTCTGACGTAGTTGCCACTTGTCACCGACTCGCCTGGAATATTCTGGATCATTTTTAATATCTCGAAAACCAATTGAGATATCAAGATTGAAAGCACGCCACCGTGAAGCACATTAGTTAGATGTCATCATATTAATATTTCATGGTAATCGGCTTACAGGTTACTGAGAAATCGACTTGGAAAGACACACAACTTTTCTGCTAATGAACTGCAGTGGCCTTGGTTCTGCATATAAACGATAGGGGTCAACGAAGCAAGATTAGTTATGGATGGTAATTGAACCACGGTGGTGTGTGAAACTCTATCGTCCGTAATACTGTTCAGTCGTGTGTTGATACTTGGAAATATTTAGCGTGTGCCGAAAGTAACTCGGACTTCTCAACCTGTGTTAAGGTGCTACACGATTCACTACAGATGATAATGCAACTTGAGCATTTGACCAAGTGTTATTCAGACTTAGGAATTTCGTATCTGTGAGATTTATAACTTGATGTCTCGAACTTGACATATTTTCGGTGATAAAATTATCGAATGTGATGTATTTATGAACAGTCATACAATATGAGTCATAAAGTTTAGACAGTACTAACATAGTTCATAGTTTAACCAAGGCGAGTGAGGTGTACAGACGTGTAGTGCGAAGTGTGCCATGTGAATGGAGCAGGAGTGAGGTGCGGGCAGGACAAGGAAGATGATTAGCGTTGAAGTAGATGGCAGGAGCTTAGGGAGGAGATGCTGTTGGTGGCAGCAGTACCGGTTATTGGGGGTACGGGGTAGTGGCAACGTGAATTGGGAGGACGTGGCTAAGGAGGTTAGAGAAGAACTCTGTCGGTTTGAGCAGTTAAAAACGGATGATACAAGAATAAGGCAAGGAGCATAAAAAGACGAGAAGACAAGCACTAATGAAGTCACAGGCAAAATGGAAAGCAGTGAGAGAGAGGTAGATCTTCTAAATGAGAGAAAAGAGCATGGAAGAGGAGGTGGAGACTTTGAAGAAAGAAGTTGAAGCCCACAGACGTGAAAGCATGAAGAATGCCATTTTTATTTATGGAGTAGGTAGCTCTTTGCTTAACGTCGCACCAACACAGATAGGTCTTATGGCGACAAATGGGTAGGGAAGGCCTAGGAGTGGGATGGAAGTGGCTGTGGCCTTAATTAAGGTACAGCCCCAGCATTTGCCTGGTGTGAAAATGGGAAACCACGGAAAACCATCTTCTGGGCTGCCGACAGTGGGATTCGAACCCACTATCTCCCGGATGCAAGCTCACAGGTGCGCGACTCTAACTGCACGGCCAAATCACCCGGTATATTTATGGAGTACAAGAAGAGAAGAATGAGTCTAAAGTGGACATATTGTACAAGGTGGTAGATGTAATACAACTTCAGTGAGGTCGACATAGTACAGTGAAAGCTCGTTAACCCGGACCAGTTTTTCAGCGTAGTAAATGTTTTACAGACGGTACATTACTCGAATTCTCTTGCCAACGGGCGAGTTCATTGCACTCAGCCCTCGTGCCTAAGAAACAACGTTCCTCAGTTGCGCTGAATTCCTAGCTTCACGGTCGGGGTTCACTATCGTTTGCTCGTTGTCCGCGATGGCGACGAAACGTAAAAACATTGTTGTGACTGGAAAAAAGGATGGAAGCATTGACAAGAATTGATAAGGGAGAATCGTTTGCTGCTGAGTTTGGAGTAGGAACATCGACCGTATCTGATTGGAAAAAGAACAGAAATCGCATTGAAGACTTTTGTTTCAAGATGATTTCTAACGACATTTTGCATAAACGGTGTAAAGCAAAAACTGCTAAACTAGAAACTCTAGATGAAGCATTGTGTGCCTGGTTTTGTGCTGAAAGAGAATGTGGTTTGCCGATTTCTGGACCCATCATCCAACAGAAAGCATTGAGTTTGAACAAACAGTTGCCCCATGGAGATGCAAATTTTACAGCTAGGCAGGGATGCTTGGACAGATGGAAAAAACGGCATGGAGTGCGTCAACTTACAATCACTGGGGAAACCTTGTCAGGTGATGTTGAAGCAGCAGGAAAATTTAAAAAAGAGTTTGAGGACTTTATTAAAAAGGAAGAATTGACGCCAGATCAAGTTTACAATGCCGATGAATCTGGTTTATTCTACCGGATGTTGCAGAGTAAAATCCTAGCCTCAAAAGTAGAAGATTCAACCAAAGGGTATAAAAAAGGGAAAGACCGCCTCCACATAATGGCTTGCAGTAATGCGTCAGGAAAGCACAAACTTCCTCTCCTTATAATAGGGAAGTCTAAACACATTGAAAAATGTGAAACAGGATTCATTGCCTGTCGTTTACAGATCACAAAAAAGTGCTTGGATGGTTAGTGACATTTTCAAACAATGGTTTTTGTGCCGTCAGTAAAAAGATATTTGACGAAGTGTGGCCTTCCCAAGAAGGCGGTTTTGCTGCACCTTCGCATCCGTCTGTGAATGACCTAGTCAAAGATAAAATTTCAGTGAAGTTTTTACCACCTAATGTAACTTCTCTTGCTCAACCGAAGGACCAAGGAGTTCTACAAAAAATGAAAAAAGTGTACAAAAGGCAAATGGTAAGTCGACTGGTAGAGAACGAAGGAGAGCATGGTGTGGTAGAGGTGCTGAAATCTTTTAACGTAAAGACTGTTATTTATATTATTGTGGAAGCTTGTGACCAGGTTGGTAGAGAAACTTTAATAAAGTCATGGAAAAAGTTGTTTCCTGGCGTGTGTGACTTGTCAGAAAGCAACATTGAAGAAGAAGAAAAAATAAGTGTGGAAGAACATTTTATAGACATTTTAAAAAATATCGATGGCTGTTCCGATGTTGATGAAGACATTAACAATTGGTTGCAAATGGACAATGACGGATTACAGATGAAGACATAATTGCATCATGCAGTGTTACTGAAGAGGATTCAGATTCAGACAGTGTTGATGAACCAGCTGTGGTTATGACCCACGCAGAAGCAGTAGCAAACATTGAGAAATTGATGGTGTATTTTCAGAGTCAAATGAACTTCTACTGCGAGATCGAGCTGTACTAAACTGAGACAGCAGAAGCTCACTACCGACTAGTTTGTAGCTATATTGAGTACAGTGCAAATACATAGGCTATTACCGTGCATACAGTGTATGTGTTTTAGGTGAAAGTGTGTCAATAATAATTTCTAAACTCCATTAAAATATTTCAATGATTTATATGTTGTTTTTTCGTCATTCTGTGGATAACCCAGATTGGCCCTGGTCCCAGTTGATCCGGGTAAACGAGGTTCTACTGTAATCAGAAATGCCGGAAACCTACGGGAACAAAAAATGTGGATTAAGAGAGACTGGGGTAGAGATGGGAATAGAAATCTCAAAATCTTGAAGAAACATATGATTAGGGCAAGACTGCCAGTCGTGGTGGTGGTGTCCAGTGGAAAATGGGGAGTGGTGAAACTTTTATCTACAGAGGAAGATTTAAATAAGGACGAAACGAGTGCAGATGAGGGAGTGCATGTGGAAAAAGTGCACAAATGATTCCTTCGCAGCAATCGTAAAAAGAGCCGAGGAAAAAGTAAATGGAAGGAGGATGGAAGAAGTCAGGAAAGTAATAAATGAACTCGTAATGGAGGTCAGCACAAGAGAAGAAAGGAGGATACAGTAAGGGGAGATGGAAGAAGAGACACGGGAAATGACGAGTGGACATAAACGAAACGAAAATGATGGTTTGAGGGAAGAAGCAGAAGTAAGAGGTGCCTTGACTAAAGGGAGAAGCTTGAGTCTGAAAGAGATAATGGGTAAAAAGGGCAAAACTAATGAAGGAGCAATTATGAGAAGAAAAAAGACAAGTAGCAGTAGTAAGTAATAAGGTTTGCTTTTGAAATGATTAGTGTAGCGAGTATAAGTAAGGTATTTGGGAGTGTTAAGTGATGGCATGAGAGGGAAGAGAATTGGAAGGGGTAGTGAATATAAAATAAGAGAATGTCTGTATATTTGGTAAGTTGAGGAGTTGGCTGTTGATGACAAAATTTATTATTAGGGTGAGTGGACTTAATAGTGATTGTGATTATGGATATGTGATTGGAATTTAAGTATGGAATCTGGCTGAGGTAGGCTATTTGAAAGAGGTAGAATTGTGATATGGTGGAGAAAATAAAGGCTGCTTTATAGAGATGGTACGGCAAAAATAGATGGATATGTGAGCTAAGAGTGAGGAAGTCTTGTAATTTAATGTGGAGTTTGGGAGTAGTGTAATTAAATTCTTATGCATAAGGGGTAGATTTGGTGATATGTGAGAGCAATTATGGTAAGTGTACGCGTATATGCTTAGAGAGATGACGAACGTGATTTTGAAGGGTATATGTTTGGTAGGAGGTAATTGTATTTGAACTGATTAACGTTATCAGTAAGAGGTAGGTTTGTGGCGTGGGAGAGAAAATAGTGACTATTTTATAGAGATGGTACGGCAATAATAGATGGATACGTGTTTGGAATTTAAGGACATTTGATTGACATGAGAGGTGGTGATGAGGTGGAGTAATTTTGACCGATAGTTATGTTCAAGGAGGTAATGAATGTGATTATGAACGGAATATGTTCAACATGAGGTATTTGTATTAGCCTGGTCTAATATGTGTAACGTTTGATTGGTAAGAGAGATAGTGATGAGGTGAAGTTATCTCGCCTGATGATGGATAGTTTGGTGGTTACAACTGGGAAAAGTAAATTAAATATTGTTATTCATTGCATGTAGAATGTAGGGCGCACTATCGCAACAGGTTTATGTAATACATTGGCTGATTCAGCGAACTGGTAGTAGGTCAGCGAGTGTGTGAGGTAGTATCTACGGAATGTGCAGGTTCACATGATTCAGCCAGAAGAGGAGGAGGTCGCTAAAACTCCTTGAGCTGAGTTGCCATTTCTGTTACCACGGGAGCCCCGTCTCCACTGCACAGTGATCATGGCGGGGAAGTTCTACTAACCATTCTGCAGCTATCCTTTTGTCATTCTTCAGGCCCCACACAGCAGTAAGCACTGGCGGGCGGAGCAATTAGCATTTTATACTAGTTTCTAACACCTTATCGAGCAGCTTCAATTCCTCAGGCTCCAGCCAGCAGTTTGCACTGCAGGGGGAGTACTTACCTTTCTATATGAGTTCCCTCCCATATTCATGAGCAGCCCCGTGTATTTCTGATAATAGTTGAATAGCGGGTGATCACTGTGAGGAGGGCCCACATTTCCATTGTTATCTAGGGTATATAGCCCACTAAGGTAGGGATACTGTAGATCTGGAGGGACATAAATACTAACATAGTTGAAGGAAACTGACGGTTAATATTTGATGTACCAAACATTCTCGTGTGCGGTTAAATAACTGAGACTCGCACTTCACAATACAACAATATTTAATAGCATTCTCAACTAAATAACGTAAATCTAAAGATTCTGTGATTTTATTTTCTTGAACTGCACTATAAAGTGTAAAGAGAAGAACTGTGCTGTAAAACAGTATTTCGAACCAAGGACTATACTTCAGAACCCAGAACTGTGCTTTTAATTCAAGGTGTCGAATATCTTTTTTCTAAACTGTGCTTCGAGTTCAATTTATGTGACCGACCGAGGCACGAAGTGTGATACTCAGTGCTATCGTTTCTGACTTCAAACAGATAAAATCGTATGATCTAACACGTGACTGAGAAATCTTACCGGATGTTAATTTCACCATATTAACCTGAACGAGATAGGACGCAGGACGACGCGCGAGATGGTACATCACGACATCAGTCGAATTCATCGATGCTGTACTTCAGCTCATCAGTTCTAGCTTGAATAACATCTCAGCTGATATAAGTGCATTTAATCAATACTACAGTATTTGAACTATAAAGACAGTGATAAATCTGGAAGTCATTTCACTAATTCATAATACGGCTTCGTGAGTTGATAACTTTATTTTCAAAGAACTCTGAACTTTATAATTGTTCAGTGATGTTTTTTCTTAATATTCAAGTGAATATTTAAAAACTTTTCCCATAAAAATGTTGTATAATTGCTCAGTGATAAACAGACTGTAGGAATTTCATTAGAAGAACTATAGGTTTCAAGAAGAGAATAGTTTAAGTGTTGTATTGAATGTACGAATGATATCATATTTTTAAAAATTCGAAATTTGAAAGAAACGTTCATTTTCATAAAAGTTATTCATTTTCGTTTACTATGACAATATTTTGAGATTTTTAAAGGGCAAATAACAATTCTTACGAGAAAGAAGTTACTATTAATTTGGTTTTACCGGCGAATTAATAGGATTTTCTGCATCTCAGATAAATTGAATAAAGCTAGTATTAGAAATGAACCATCTATTATTTCGCTTTGCAAGTAGGCTACCTTTCTCTGTACCGGCTCGTAAGAGCCGCTCACTCCCTAATACCCACCTCATGCTCCTGTTCAAACATCTTTTCCTGGTATAATAGATTCTCCTCTCTTCGGACATGGTATCTGTTTTTCATCTGCCGTGAATAATTTTTCTTTTGATAGGTGACCACGTTTGATGCATATTTCTGTACATTTTCCAGTGTTGATGTTAAGTCCAATTTCTTGTAATTTATGTGGCCACATGAGCAAGTAGGGGAGAGTGCTGTACCAAGGGACATCTTTATTCTGGGAACATTAGAGGAGCTAGAAGTTCTTTGCTTCAATATTCTGTTAGCAGTACTGTAACTTTCCCTCCAGTTGTGTTTGTATTTACAAATGGCAGTTACTTGGCAGATCAGAGAATGAGTTGTGTTTCGTACCTACTTTTGTAATTATTTAACTCTCATAAATGTGAATTTTTCTCTTTCGATGTTACTTGAAAAACATACTTGGAGGTATGTATCTTCTCTCTAAAATGTATTTCATTATTTCTCAGAGTGTTGAACTTATGCATGATTCCACATAACCTAAAATAATAATTTCCTTTTTAATGGCATAAAATGTACCAGGGGACAGTTCGCACTGCTGTACCAGGGGACAGTTCGCACTGCTGTACCAGGGGACAGTTCACACTGCTGTACCAGGGGACAGTTCGCACTGCTGTACGAGGGGACAGTTCGCACTGCTGTACCTGGGGACAGTTGGCACTGCTGTACCAGGGGACAGTTCGCACTGCTGTACCAGGGGACAGTTCGCACTGCTGTACCTGGGGACAGTTCGCACTGCTGTACCAGGGGACAGTTCGCACTGCTGTACCTGGGGACAGTTGGCACTGCTGTACCAGGGGACAGTTCGCACTGCTGTACCTGGGGACAGTTGGCACTGCTGTACCAGGGGACAGTTCGCACTGCTGTACCAGGGGACAGTTCGCACTGCTGTACCTGGGGACAGTTCGCACTGCTGTACCAGGGGACAGTTCGCACTGCTGTACCTGGGGACAGTTGGCACTGCTGTACCTGGGGACAGTTGGCACTGCTGTACCAGGGGACAGTTCGCACTGCTGTACCTGGGGACAGTTGGCACTGCTGTACCAGGGGACAGTTCGCACTGCTGTACCTGGGGACAGTTGGCACTGCTGTACCTGGGGACAGTTCGCACTGCTGTACCTGGGGACAGTTGGCACTGCTGTACCAGGGGACAGTTCGCACTGCTGTACCAGGGGACAGTTGGCACTGCTGTACCTGGGGACAGTTCGCACTGCTGTACCAGGGGACAGTTCGCACTGCTGTACCTGGGGACAGTTGGCACTGCTGTACCTGGGGACAGTTCGCACTGCTGTACCTGGGGACAGTTGGCACTGCTGTACCTAGGGACAGTTCGCACTGCTGTACCTGGGGACGTCCCCTGGTACAAATCTCTATCTCCCTACATTTTTAGCCTTATGTTACGAATAGCTTTTTCAAAACATAAGACCTGAGCAACATCTTTACCACATATGAGTCGCCCACTGTTGGCCTACACATACAGTATGTTTAATAATGACATGAATGTTACGTGAGTGAATTTTTTTAAAGTGTATGTGCCTTAGATAATTTCGTAAAATAAGCTGCTTTTTCTCCATTATTAATATGACCTACTACTCTTCCCAGGTCAAAAAATGCCACGCAGCAACACTGGAATCAAGAGACCAGCAACAATGGAAGCGGCGGTGAATGGAAGGCAGTTGTCTCTTCGGGAAGCACGCTCACTGTTTAAAGCAGGGATTTACTATTCCAACAATGCCATATTTTCCTATAAACCTAAACTTGATGTTAAAAGAGTATTTTCATCAAGCGAAGAAAGTGATTTAGTTAATTATTTGATGGAAGCTGCCTATCTGCACTATGGATTGACAACCTATCAAGCAAGGAAGCTTGCCTATGACTATGCAAAGGCCAATAAGAAAGATGTTCCCCAGTGGGAGGCAAAGAGAATTGCTGGAATCAGGTGGCTCCGATTGTTCCTGCAACGACATCCTGAGCTGTCATTACGTAAACCTGAAGCTACAAGATTGGCTCGCTCAACAGCATTTAATAGAACTACAGTTGGGGAATGTTTTAATAACTACAGAGGTGTTTTGAAGAAAGGAAACTTCCAGCCTCATCAAGTGTGGAATACAGATGAAAGTGTTCAACTGTTCATGTACCCCCAAAAATACTCTCAGCAAAAGGTACAAATCTGATTGGAAATATGACCTCTGGTGAGCGTGGGGCAAATGTGACCATCATCGCTGCAGGGAATGGAGTAGGAAATACAATCCCCCCTCAGTTTGTGTTTCCAAGAGTTCATTTTAAACAGCACATGTTAAAAGGGGCTCCACCTGGTTCGATAGGGGCAACTAATCCTAGTGGATGGTCAAATGAACCGATTTTCCTTCAGTTTACTGAACACTTCATTAAACATGCAAAACCTACCCCAACCGAATCGCACCTTTTGTTAATGGATAATCACAACACCCACATTTCATTGGATGTTATTGATAAAGCTACAGCAAATGGACTCGTCCTTCTAACATTACCTCGACATACCAGTCATAAGCTGCAGCCTCTCGACAGGACAGTTTTTGGACCCTACAGAGCAATGAACGGCTAGATGAACACTCGTGGTAATGCAGGAAGACCTGTGACCATATACGACGCGTGTGAAATAGCTGGGAAAGCTTGTGAATCTGCATTCACGCACAAAAATATAATAAAAGGGTTCGAAGTAACGGGAATTCTTCCAGTCAATGAGGCTGGTTTTGATGTTGTAGATTTTCTCCATTCTTTTGTGACTGGCCATCCAAATGGAGAAACAGCAACTTCAGCTGTTAATGACACTTCAGGAGCAGAAATAAACAATCAACAGGAAATCCCATCACCTTCAAACTCTGAAGCCAGAGTGACACCCGAAATGATTCGACCATTCCCGAAAGCAGCATCTAGAAAACAAAGTAGGCCTAATATAGGTCTACGAAGAAGGAAGTCTGTTGTTTTAACTGATACACCTGTTAAGGAAGAAATTAAATGTCCAAGAAATTGAAATCTAAGCGGAATAGTATCCCTACAAAAGGAAGAGAGCCAGCAGTTTCCAGACGGTTATTTGAAGGAAGAAGCGACAGCAACAGTAATGAAGATGACTATTTGGTTCCTAACAGTGACACAAAGAGACGCAAAGAGAACTTGAGGATATTTCCATTGCAAAAGGAGACTATATTTTGGTTCAGTGCAAGTGTGGAAAAAGTTGGCAACATTTTGTATCAAAAGTGCTTGAAAAACAAGAGAAGTCAGAAGAGATAGATGTTAAATATTTAAAGAAAATGCAGAAAACTAAGAACTTTGTCATGAATGAGGACGCAGAAATTTTCTCTATCCGTTTACTGGATGTGATATATAAACTGCCAGCACCAACACCAATTGGAGGAACTAGCCGCAGCATTTTTTGGTTGAATTTTCGAGTTATAACATGTGTCATTAGGATTCACTGAAGTGTCCCTAGGTTCTAAGGTACAGTGTACACACTAGAGAAGTTATGTTCACACATTCAAACATTTAACTATGGAAATTTAATTTTAAAAAAATATGTTTTGAAAAGTGTCCCTACTAAATCTGACTCCAACAACAACTACATCATCAGCAAAACTTAATACTGTTAGAGCTTCACGATCTGGACTCAACTGAAAGCCATATTTCGCTAAGGTCATCCAGAATGTGATTGATGGCAGAGGAGAACCTTGCACAACTCGCCTGCTTATCAACAGAGGTCTTGTTTTACTTCCGTGCGTCTGAATTTGAGTGACATTTCCTGTTTGCAGATTCGTGATTAAATTCGCAAGTTTGGTTGGAATTGTTAACGACTTTAGTGTCTCATTTAAATGGGCACGCCCAACATTGTCAAAAGCTTTCTGTATATCTAAGAATATAGTAGTCAGATTGGCTTTTTTGTTTATGGTAAATCCTCGTTGACTGGCGTTTAAAACAACATGTTCACGAAGACGCCTGTCAAGGACCCGCACAATTATTCTTCTTATTACTGGACAGATTGTGATTGGTCTCCAGTTCTTAATGTTGAGTGTATCTCCACCTTTATGGATTAGAACAGTCTGGCATTTTTGAAGATAGAAGGTACAACCCCAGTTTGCAACATACGTGTGGCAATGTGAGATATTTTGTCGACTGCAATACTGTCGTTGATAACTCTGACAAGGACGTGGTCTGGACCGGGTGATGTGTCTACGGCTGTATGATTGACAGCAAAGCTGACTTCATCTGGGCTTATAGTGTCATTAAACAAAAAGTCAATTTTGTTCCTTGTCAATATCACTTGTATGAGATCGGTATTCGGATCGAATCATGTCATTAGGTTTCGTGAGAATTTCAGAAAAATAATGGAATATTTTATCCGAAGGAATTTTACAGTTTTCAGCATTGGAATTTTAAACAAATCTAATAGTCTTTCTGCACTGCTTGTACAAGTGGTACTTGGTAAGCAGCGTTTTATTCGGTCCTGTTCTGTTGCCCGTTCACGATTGGTTGTCTGTTTATATTTCTCAGCCATGGTCTGCTATCTAGCGGGCGTAGAGTAAAACGGAACGTCGAAGTTGACGAGCAGACAGCCCGATGGCGTCAAATTGAAATGTCTGCACTCGGTAGCTGAGGCCATACGATTATTATTATTATTATTATTATTATTATTATTATTATTATTATTATTATTATTATTATTATTATTATTGTTGTTGTTGTACCGGGAGGTACACCCCAACGCCACGCATTAAAATTCTGCGCCTAAATGAACTCCTCTATTGGCAAAACAGTGAAACTGAAACTACACCAACTTAGAAATTTACTCAGAAGATGTCACCACAGAAATAAGATGTAATTTTGTGAAGTTTCCTGAACTGACTGAATTTCTACTAGTTTTGTTTTCCATTCATCAAGAAGTGTGGACATTCTTCCACAGATGACACTGCTAAAAGACTATGATTATGCACCCTGGTGCGAGGTGCAGGAAATTAGAATTTAAAGAAGTTTTGTATTTCTAGGTTTTTGTAACTGAATGATGTTCATTTATTTTTGGGTTGTCAATATTTTCTTTTCATTTCCGCCGGTTTTGAATCTAGCCAATCCCTAATTTCTGTAAGTTATTTTCTACCTATCACAGGCTTCATGTTCGATCCTGAAGTGTAACTTTGAATTTGACCAATTAAATTGAGAGGGTGTGGCTGGTTTATTCCTGAATGATCTCGAACCTTCCTTGAGGGGTTATAAATTGCGGCTTTTCACGTTTCTTGGCCTTTTGGTCGTCATCTTACTAAGTGTGTGTGTAAAAGCAGGAGGTCAGCAGTACATCTAGAAGCTGATGACCACATAACATCTTTCTTTCATGCTTACTCCTCAGTTTAACCCGAGAGAAAGGTCAGAATCGTTAACTATCTAACCTTCCTTTCTAAAAATGAACTTTCTGCCGGCTAATTGAAAAATTTCATAAATCTTTAACTGTAAATCGGGGATGGAGAGTGATGTACCCTCTAGAGCTCCCCTTCATCTTGGTTTGAGGTGACTACGTTTCATAACTGTTTTTCATTCTGTAATGTGGTAATGTAAATTATATACGAGTCACTTCAATAGTTTGGGAATAGCCCCTGTTTCATCGGCCTAGAGCCCTTTAGGTTTTTAGTGTTTATTATCTTGGAGTGCACGGTACGCCTCCATTCATTTTGTGTTTGGGTCAGATATTTAACCTATTCCTTTTCTATGAAGACCCCCGTAGTTTGGGTATTAAATACCCCCGTTTAAATCAGTTTTCATATCGCAGGTTGTGCCTTGAGAGGCCAGTGTTTGTAAGTTGTTGCCTTATGTAGGCAGTAAGAACCTGAGAGTCTGTTAGCTCTTTTCCAAGTTTGTAACTGTAAAGTGTGCCTCTGGGGAGGCTAAATATTGTGAGTTAGAGAGCAAGTGCTCTTGAATTAGGGGATTTCTGCCCCTCATTAAATAATTCCTCTTCCTTTTGCAAAATTTAAAACTAGGGGCTTAAAGCCCAAAGTGTCCAGGTTCTGAATTTTGGAATTTTCCCAATCTCGCTTTATAATTGCTATTTGTACCTATAACAGTGTTAAGTTTGAAGTTCTAAAACAAAATATAACCTTTGTTAAAGGTTTAAATCTATTCTTGACATCGTAGTTAGACCCATTCACCCCGGCACCTTCTTTAACCTCTTTCTGCTCCACGGGTAACCCCGTAACAATTATTATTATTATTATTATTATTATTATTATTATTTCTTTTGGTTGCCTGTGGTTTGCTTATTATTCCTATACTGGTAGTACTCCCGTGACGGATGTTTCGGGCCAGGGAGTAGATCAATCGCAGAAGCCAAGAACTTGCACCAAAAATGCTACTTCGCCGCTGCATCATTTTCTTCTTAAATTCCTGCATTGAAGTGTTGACGTCGTTAGTGTCTAGTGGTGTGACTAGCAGTGATATTTAACTGTGGTTAACTGTGGTTCAGCCAACGCCACCTAGGATACAAGGCCGCTACACTCGAAATGTGACATCAGTATTCTGCGGTCTGCAGGAGTACCGAGACCGAGAAATACGATGGCGTGTAGCAATCATTCAATACACGGTCGAACTCGCCCTAACGTTGAAAACAAACACTCATTTTCAGAATTATATTTTAAAAAGTTATATACATTACGTTTTCTCAAGAATATTACGAGTCATAACATACAACACGCTAGCGTGCGAGTCAACAAGGACTATTTTATCATAATTATTTGAGGGTTAACCAGTGGTTTTTTAAATCACAATAATTGGTATAATTGTATTGGAATTATAGAGCTGCTCATGAAGGAAGAAATCAAATCAAGGAGTGGCTAGGTTATACTCTCTCCTCAAATGACACACAAAGAATTAAGATATATGAATATACTTTCAAACGAACCTCATCTGTATGGCTGGAACATGCACTTTCGTAACACAAGACAACATAAGTTAAATGATAACATAAGAGATGCACACTTTTTCCTCTATACAAAATGACCACTGATCACATATGTTCAAAAGACGTGTCAATATTTTCAACTTTCCTAACCTACAACATTATATGAAACACATTCTTGTCTCACTATACAAAATGATCACTGAATTTACACGACATAATCAGATCAATAAATTAATTAGCTGGTTGATACAACGACCTTGCCAGGAAGGAATTTCTCCATCCTTTGCTTCTCACAGAAAATACGCTAAATTAAACTGTACAGGTTTTACGCGCTTGACTCAGTGGCATTACAAGTTTAATAAAACCCACCTGTAGCCCATACAAAGTCATAACCTTATTGTAATAGAAGTGAGGCTGATGACAATAATTACTGCCTACTTCCAACCAGAGCAGCAGATATAATTGATGAAATGAGTGAAGCATTCATAGACGTAATATTGCATTGTTGGCTACAGTCGTGAACAAAGGGAGTAGTGTAGTCAAGTAAATAAAATTCAGCTGATCTTGTATTCCAATCATATGTACTTCTGAGTAGGTAGTTAAAGTATCCGTAATTTATATTTCCTTCCCTCGATCTTTCAGTATTTTTGAGCGGTTAGCTAATAATAATAATAAAGTTCATATATCCCAGTAATTGTAGTTCAAGTCCCTGGAGTAGTAGGAGTAGTTTTCATAGAAATATTTGAGAAATTATTGAAGACAACCTTGTATTTTTCAGTAGGCCTAATTAAGGACACTTTTATTCTCCGTCCCGTGGATTAGGGAAAATAATAGTAATCCACCAGCTGTAATAATCACATAACCACATTTCAGTAGAAATGTAGTGAAGATAAGGTAAAATATATTAGATAGTATCTTGCCAGTTATATTCGTGTTTTTCTTCGTGTACGGCAATCCTTTCGATACTTAAGCATTCAACCAAACGCAGTTTAGTGTAGTGTAGACACATTGTAGTATAGATACAGTACATTTAGATAGTGCCGCATCTTGCCTGCTATATTCGTGTGTATCTATTAGACCGTAATACTAATAATAATTTGTCTAAGCATTTGGCTTCGTTGGTAATCTTTGAGTACAGTAGTTCTTGCAAATTTCATTCCTGTTGCGCTTGGTAATGACATACGGTACCGGTATCGTAATTAGGATACGTCTGAAAGTAGTTTAAAAATTACTGTAGTGAACTGTACAGCAGTATACGAGTAATATCCTATTATAATTTAGTGTGCTCATTTTATTATCGTAAAATATTTGTGTAGTACTGGTGTAGTAGAGGTATCCGTAGAAACTCTTACTAAATACTGTTGTTGTAATTAGGATAGGCTTAATTGCAGTTTGGAATTGTGTAGTTCTTGTGTATTACTTTCGATATTCAGTAATTAACAGCAGTTTTTATCCTGTTAGGGGTTGTAGGATAAAAAATAGAGCACGACTAAGTAGTATTGTAGTGTTATAGTCGTATATTAATTACCTTATTGTTGTGTGATCTTTGAGTACTACCCCAGACAATATATCCCTCCGTTCATTTATTTTTTGCAAATAAGTTATATTATTTTTAATTTCATTTTTTCTTGTAAAGAATGCCTGAGGAGCGCGAGTGTACGAACAGCAGGTGTGGCGAGGCATTGAGGGGTATGAGGGAGGAGTTGGAATGTTTGAGGGAGATAATTAGGATTCTCACAGAAGACAGGAAGGAAGATAGGACTCCCTCAAACAATGTACAGGTTACAGTAGGTATACAAGTGGGAGGGGAAGGAAAGGGGGGAGTTGTAGAAGACAGGTGGTCTAATGTTCTAAGGGCTCTATTCAGGATCAGAATTCAGGACAGGTGTCTGCGCGAAATCGGTACGAGTCACTCCAGGTAGAACAACAGAGGGAAGATGAGTGACAGGGAACTGTTGGTGAGATGTGTGGAAGTAGGAGGAAGGGGAAAGGTAGGGAAGGGATATGTAGAGTAGAGGGTAGGAAAAGACTGGTGGAACAGGGTCATGGGAATGGGAAAAGGGAGGAGGAAGTAGCTTCTGCAGTTATCAGGAAAGATAGGGCTGACCAGGAGGGGAGGGGATCAAATGAGGTGGGTAGGGTTGAGGCTCTGGTCATGGGGGATTCCATCGTTAGACACGTGGGGAAAGTGTGTGGAGGAAAGGGAACCAGGGTAGAATGTTATCCAGGAATTAGGTTGAGGCAGATGTTGAGGAAAGTAGAAGAGAGGGAGGAGGGTAAGGAGAAGGTGGTAGTGTTTCACGTTGGTACCAACAACGTAAGGCAAGCTGATATATGTACCAACATAGTTGGAGATGTGTGGGATCTGGTAAATGCAGCACGGGTGAAGTTTAAGAAAGCGGAGATTGTTATTAGTGGAATACTGTGTAGAAGGGATACTGACTGGAGGGTGATTGGGGATTTAAATGAGACTATGGAGTGGGTATGTGGGAAACTGGGAGTGAAATTTCTAGATCCTAAAGGGTGGGTAGGAGATAGGGATCTGCGCTCGGATGGCCTTCATTTAAACCGCAGTGGTACGTATAAGTTAGGAAATTTGTTTGGAAGGTAATAGGGAGGTACATTCAGGGAAGCGGGATGGCCTAGGGAGCGGTGATAAGGGAACAGGGAACTGGAAATCAAGTAGGGATGACATAAAGTTGTTAGTGTTGAACTGTTGAAGTATTGTAAAGAAAGGCATAGAATTAAGTAATTTAATAGATATATATTTACCAGATATTGCAATAGGAGTTGAATCATGGCTGAGAAATGATATAATGGATGCAGAAATTTTCTCACGGCACTGGAGTGTGTATCGTAGAGATAGGATAGGAATGGTGGGAGGGGAAGTGTTCATTCTGGTGAAAGCAGAATTTGTAAGCTACGAAAAATGTAAAGATGAGACACATGAAATTCTAGGTGTAAGGCTCATTTCTAAAGATAATAGGCAACTTGATATATTTGGAGTGTACAGATCGGGAAAGGGTAGCACTGACGCGGATTCGGAATTATTTGATAGGATAGTCAGCTATGTGGGAAACGACATGGAAAGAAATGTGATTGTAGCGGGAGATCTGAATTTGCCAGATGTCAATTGGGAAGGAAATGCGAACGACAGGAAGCATGACCAACAAATGGCAAATAAGTTAATATGGGAAGGACAGCTGATTCAGAAAGTGATGGAACCAACCAGAGGGAAAAATATCCTGGATGTCGTGCTGATAAAACCAGATGAGCTCTATAGGGAAACTGAAGTAATAGATGGTATTAGTGATCATGAAGCTGTTTTTGTGGTAGTTAAAAATAAATGTGATAGAAAGGCAGGTCTTAAAAGTAGGATTATTAGGCAGTACCATATGGCTGATAAAGCAGGTATGAGGCAGTTTCTAAAAAGTAACTATGATCGGTGGAAGACGGTAAATAAAAATGTAAACAGACTCTGGGATGGGTTTAAAGAAATTGTTGAGGAATGCAAAAACAGGTTTGTACCATTAAGGGTGGTAAGGAATGGTAAAGACCCACCTTATTATAATAGAGAAATAAAGAGACTAAGAAGGAGGTGCAGACTGGAAAGAAATAGAGTTAGAAATGGCTGTGGAAGTAAGGAGAAATTGAAGGAACTTACTAGAAAATTGAATCTAGCAAAGAAGGCAGCTAAGGATAACATGATGGCAAGCATAATTGGCAGTCATACAAATTGTAGTGAAAAGTGGAAGGGTATGTATAGGTTTTTTAAGGCAGAAACAGGTTCCAAGAAGGACATTCCAGGAATAATTAATGAACAAGGGGAGTGTGTATGTGAGGATCTTCAAAAGGCAGAAGTATTCAGTCAGCAGTATGTAAAGATTGTTGGTTACAAGGATAATGTCGAGATAGAGGAGGAGACTAAGGCCAAAGAAGTAATAAAATTTACATATGATAACAATAACATTTACAATAAGATACAAAAGTTGAAAACTAGAAAAGCGGCTGGAATTGATCAGATTTCTGGGGATATACTAAAGACAATGGATTGGGATATAGTACGATATCTGAAGTACTTATTTGATTAGGTCGGAGGAGCTATACCAGATGAATGGAGAGTTGCTATAGTAGCCCCTGTGTATAAAGGAAGGGGTGATAGGCATAAAGCTGAAAATTACAGGCCAGTAAGTTTGACATGCATTGTATGTAAGCTTTGGGAAGGCATTCTTTCTGATTATATTAGACTAGTTTGTGAAATTAATAAGTGGTTCGATAGAAGGCAATTCGGTTTTAGGAAAGGTTATTCCACTGAAGCTCAACTTGTAGGATTCCAGCAAGATATAGCAGATATCTTGGATTCCGGAGGTCAAATGGACTGTATCGCGATTGACATGTCTAAAGCATTTGATAGGGTGGATCATAGGAGACTACTGGCAAAAATGAGTGCAATTGGACTAGACAAAAGAGTGACTGAATGGGTTGCTATATTTCTAGAAAATGGATCTCAGAGAATTAGAGTAGGTGAAGCTTTATCTGACCCTGTAATAATTAAGAGGGGAATTCCTCAAGGCAGTATTATTGGACCTTTATGTTTTCTTATATATATAAATGATATGAGTAAAGGAGTGGAATCGGAGGTAAGGCTTTTTGCGGATGATGTTATTCTCTATAGAGTGATAAATAAGTTACAAGATTGTGAGCAACTGCAACGTGACCTCGATAATGTTGTGAGATGGACAGTAGGCAATGGTATGTTGATAAACGGGGTTAAAAGTCAGGTTGTGAGTTTCACAAATAGGAAAAGTCCTCTCAGTTTTAATTACTGCGTCGATGGGGTGAAAGTTCCTTTTGGGGATCATTGTAAGTATCTAGGTGTTAATATAAGGAAAGATCTTCATTGGGGTAATCACATAAATATGATTGTAAATAAAGGGTACAGATCTCTGCACATGGTTATGAGGGTGTTTAGGGGTTGTAGTAAGGATGTAAAGAAGAGGGCATATAAGTCTCTGGTAAGACCCCAACTAGAGTATGGTTCCAGTGTATGGGAGCCTCACCAGGATTACCTGATTCAAGAACTGGAAAAAATCCAAAGAAAAGCAGCTCGATTTGTTCTGGGTGATTTCCGACAAAAGAGTAGCGTTACAAAAATGTTGCAAAGTTTGGGTTGGGAAGAATTGAGAGAAAGAAGAAAAGCTGCTCGACTAAGTGGTATGTTCCGAGCTGTCAGCGGAGAGATGGCGTGGAATGACATTAGTAGACGAATAAGTTTAAATGGCGTTTATAAAAGTAGAAAAGATCACAATATGAAGATAAAGTTGGAATTCAAGAGGACAAACTGGGGCAAATATTCATTTATAGGAAGGGGAGTTAGGGATTGGAATAACTTACCAAGGGAGACGTTCAATAAATTTCGAATTTCTTTGTAATCATTTAGGAAAAGGCTAGGAAAGCAACAGATAAGGAATGTGCCACCTGGGCGACTGCCCTAAATGCAGATCAGTAATGATTGATTGATTGATCTTGATTGACGTATACAAAAGAGCACCACTTGCCCCAGCAGAAGACTTCAACTGCAGAGATGATAAAGAAGACGACAAGTCAAATGCCGTATTAAAGTACATAAAAGGAGGTGGTCTCACCCTTATCAAATGGACAAATATCTGTCACAATGGAGCTGGTCTTCACCAACATGTCAGCAGCCAATCACTACGTATGGAAGAACACGCCTATAAGAAAACACCTGCCAGTGGAAACAGTATTTGACACCAGCAAAGAGACGCGAGGATCTAATCATCAACAGCCTAGACTCTTCAAGAGATTGAACATCGAATATTTACAAAGAAAGATAGAAGAAATAAAAACTATTATTGAACAACCACCATTGAGTCCAGCGAAAATTCTAGCGCAAATAGAGACAATTCTTCATAGAGCTGTAGAATCAACCAAGATCAATACGGAAAAAAAACAAAACCGTGGTTAGTAATACATACTGCGAAGCAAGAGGATGTGCACTAGCTGCCCTACACAGAAATTTACGTGTGAGTACTGAAGACTCAAGGAAAGATTACATAATATAGAATAAAAGTTACAAATAAATTCTGCTGGATGAAAAGGCACAAGAGGCCATCATGGTAGAACAAACCAGAAAATAACGATGCAGAGCGCTCCAGCCGAAGAAACCGACGTTCTCAAGACACATATTGATTGATAGTTGGACCATGCACTTCCATTCCATACTTCAAAACAAGAACACAGTTTCTGTCATGTCAAATCAAATCAAAATCTCTTTATTTGCAAATGAGGTGTCTACATTGGTGGCAAATGGTACACTAAAATACATTATTGTCAAGCACTAAATATTAAATTAACAAGAGAAGGAGGAAATTTTCCTAGAATACAATATTATACAATTTACGCTAACAATTTTTCTATTAAACACACAGCTCATCCTTAATAAATTTATATTGTTTACAACATTCTAGTTATAATATCTCCTGTACTTACAAACATAATCAACTCATATGCAGTATGTGAAATTACTTCTATTAATACTGTACAACTGGTATAAGATTAAAATTAACATTGCATTTAGTTACTTATTTCTTTTTTACCCATTTTGAACCTAAGTAGCATAACGACCTGCTGCGTCTTAATCAGAGCCCCTTTGCCACCACTTTTCAGAGTTTCTGAAGGGCCTTCACAGCTACCGTAGCGGTCCCAGGGCCCTTGAAGTCCCCACTGTACTTCACCTCTACAGGCAGCCCCCTACCGATCATCTTTCCCCTTGCTTATTACACTTCAAAATTATTTCGCAGTGAAGCGTGAAGTTCTTTCGCTATTTCTTCTCTGATTTTGTTCATAAGGTACGGGTAAAAGAATTCCTTCTGTGTCGTCTATTCGTTTCTTAAATCGAATTCTGCTATAGCTAGTTGTTGCCAATTGCTCCTTTTGTCCTCACATTCAATTTCGTAGATTACTGATATACCCTTATAGAATCTAATAACTTTAAATCCATTTGCGAATGGAAGTTTGCCCCACGCAGTGTTCATTTACTCAATAAAACCCGATTTTCCAAGTTCTTCTTCGATTGACAAGATTTCGTTTTCGTGTGACGAATGACCTGCACTTCTAGATGCTATTAACATTTTCAGTCTGTCGACTAGATTGTTTGGATCATTCCATTGAACTAACTCTCTCTTATTACTTTGTTCATTTTTCCACTTAGCTACCTTTGTTCCCCTTCCTGCACGTTTGTATTTGAGTATACTTACAAATTTTGATATGTTCGTTCTTTTTTACTCTTGCATCTTCTACTATTGGCTTGATACTTCGTCCCTCTCATTTGCTTGCCTGCGTCATACGGTTTTCTGTGTACGTTAGTGTAACTTAATTTATGTCCGTATGCTGCCAGATCATTATTATCATACAAGTTTGCGTCTGGATCTTTCTGAAATATTAATTCGAGGAGACCATCGGTTATCATTTATGAGATTGTTATCCTGAAACAGTAACTCCCTAAATTGTGTTCTCCATTAACTATTTGTATCCCAAATATTCTATCCACTTTGTGTCTTAATTGTGGGTTAAGATAATTTTGCAAGAGAGTTATTTCTTTTTACCAGAGCTTCTTCTTCAGATTTTTCTTCATCACAAACTATTTAATTTTCGATTTTTCTTTGCATTTAATCCATTCGAGTTAACTGTAAGCATCTTCAGTTTATGTAATGATTCAGTTATTGGTTTAAATGTTTCTTCTAACTTTAATTGGTTTAATGCCATATCTGTTCCAAGAGAGTTTATTTTCCCACCCTTCCTTAATTTAGCTCATTTATTTCTTTACACGGCCTTTTGCCTTAACGCACGCCTGCATTTTTATAACTGAAGTTAAACATTCATTGTTTTACTCATATTTAGTATATGGAGCGGAAGATCGTTAGTATTCCAATGCTCTGGATTTTTAGGCAGAATTGAATTTCATCACCTTCCTTTACACCTTGTTCCAATTCGATTGGCTTGTTCACATGATTAATCCTCGCATATACCAGAGAACTAGATGAAACTGTTAATGGTGTTAGTGTACCTGTGTATGGAAGCTTATACATAAGGCGACAATTTTGTAGCATGTGTATTGGTGACTGATTTGATGGTAGACTACTAAATTAAAAAGAATTTTTCTTGGTTTATTTTGCAGTTCCTTTTTCATCATTTCAAACTCATCTTTTGCAGTAGCAAACGTTTCTAAATACCATTTGTTAACAACATCTTGCTCGTGGATAGGAGAATTAACATTTATAATTCGTATATTCTTCATATTTAATTCTCCGTTAGATTCTCTGGTAGATAATTTTTCTGAAGTTTAGATAAGTCAAGTTTTAACTCGTCAACTTCTCTCCGGGCAGCCGTATACTGTTCTACAAAGATCTTTCTCATTTAATGGTTTATGTACGTTAGTAATTCGCACTCAGCGTTGAGTTTCTGTTGATTGCTAATTTCATTTTTAAGTTTTTCGAGTTCTGCTTTATTGACCGCCTCGGTCGAATGAATAGGTTTGCTGATGTTTTTACTCGTTTGTTTTGCATATATCATCATTCTATTGAAGTAGCCTACTTTTGTGTACTTTTCTAAAAGTAAAAATGAAATTGCATCTTCACCCGACATTCCTTTGTTCTTTATGTTGAGTTTATTGTCAATCGGAGGAAGGTGATCTTCCACGATATCACGTATTAGCGAATCAACATGTTCTATGCGTGTTGAAACGTCATTAACTTGTTTATACAACTTTCTCTGCACATGATTAGTGTGCGTGATGACATTCACTTAAAGATCTAACTTAACATTAAAAATCTGTAGCTTACGGGTTGAAATCCCAACATCAGCTTGATGGATATACTCTAAAACATGAACAGTAATGGAAAGTACACACGCTTATTGCTTCTGATATGTACGATATGGGTTCGAGCGACAATCTTCATGATCCAAGATAACAAATCTGATATAATTTCGGGTAACTTCATCTGCATTCTATGTCTCATTAATTTACACACACTGGTTACATTAGGACATACTATGCGCCTTTTATACACCTCGAAGAACATTCCAGTATCAATACGAACTTACCCGCCATTTGTATCATCAATACATTATTTTCATTATCGTATCACATCAGCGAAGACCAAGCAACATAAATTCATACGCAGAATATCAATTATAAACTCAACATTACATTCACGACTTTCCCGCGTGGTATGTGTCGAAGACCAAATATAGCATGTAGCACACGACATAAATGCACTATAACTATCAGTAACTTGGGAAATATTAAACCATTAGACACAAGAATCCGGTTCGTAGCATTCGCACAAAACAACGCACACTAGTAGTATAGGTCAGGGATTCGACCGCCACCACCGCCACTGGCCGTCCGCAGAGGCTTTCTCCTCCCGCGGGAAAATTGAATTTTGAAGGGGGATTTGAATTTTTAAACAAAGCCACGCGCTTTTTGACAGCTGTCATCCGCCATCTTTAAACAACAACGCAGCACTAACCTCAGTGCTACTATCTCGACGGGCCTAAACGTCAGTGCTGCCATCTTTACGGCACTAAACCTCACGGGCAATTTTAGCGCGAGATTTGAATGTGTAAACAAAGCTACGTGCTTGTTTGACAGCTGTCATCCGCCATCTTGCATCGCTAACCTCAGTGCTGCCATCTTAACGGCACAAAACCTCAACAACGCATCGCTAAGCTCAGGCGCGGTGGTGGTGGGGAATTTAAAATCCACGTGCTTTTTTGACAGCTGTCATCCGCCATCTTGCATCGCTAACCTCAGTGCTGCCATCTTAACGGCACAAAACCTCAACAACAACGCATCGCTAACCTCAGGCGCGGTGGTGGTGGGTAATTTAAAATCCACGTACTTTTTGACAGCTGTCATCCGCCGTCTTGCATCGCAAAACTCAGTGCTGCCCTCTTTACGGCACTACCTTTGAAATGTGGTGGCGGTAATTTCCACGTACTTTTTGACAAGCAACCATCTTTAATCAACAGAGCATCGTGCTGCCGCTTTTAGCTACATACCTTTGAAATGTGGTGGCGGGCAATGTAAAAAATTCCACGTGCTTCCTTGACAGCTGTCATCCGCCATCTTTAACAAACAGAGCACCGTGCTGCTAACTTTATTGAACTAAACCTTACGAGCGGGTAATTTGGAAAATTGCACGTGATTTTCTGACAGCTGTCATCCAACATCTTGCATCGCTAACCTTAGTGCTGCCCTCTTTACGGCACTAAACCTTATCGTGGTGGTGGGTGATTTAAAATCCACGTGCTTTTTGACAGCTGTCATCCGCCATCTTGCATCGCTAACCTTAGTGCTGCCCTCTTTACGGCACTAAACCTTATCGTGGTGGTGGGTAATTTAAAATCCACGTGCTTTTTGACAGCTGTCATCCGCCATCTTGCATCTCAAACTTCAGTGCTGCCCTCTTTACGGCACTACATTTGAAATGTGGTGGCGGTAATTTCCACGTGCTTTTTGACAAGCAACCATCTTTAATCAACAGAGCATCGTGCTGCCATCTTTAGCTACATACTTTTGAAACGTGGTGGCGGGCAATTTAAAAAATTCAACGTGCTTTCTTGACGACTGTGATTCGCCATATATAATCAACAGAGCACCGTGCTGCTATCTTTATGGAACTAAACCTCACGAGCGGGTACTTTGAAAAATTTCACGTGCTTTTCTGACAGCTGTAATCCACCATCTTGCATCGCAAACCTTAGTGCTGCTATCTTTAGCTACTACATTTGAAATGTGGTGGCGGTATTTTCCACGTGATTTTTTACAGCGGCCATCTTTAATCAACAGAGCATCATGCTGCTATCTTCAGCTACATACCTTTGAAATATGGTGGCGGCAATTTGAAATTCTATGTGCTTTTTTGACAAGCTGCCATCATTAATCAACAGAGCACCGTGCTGCTATCTTTAGCTACATACCTTTGAAATGTGGTGGCGGGTAATTTGAAAAATTTCGTTAGCTATTATCATTAAACTGTAAAACTTTAGTGCATACGCGAACCTAACCTCTCAACTACCATCTTGAAGGAGACTATACTTAGTTTACGACAAGATGCCCTTCCCGACGCTAATTAGCGCATAGAGGTTACTACACAAAATGGCGGCGGCTGTTACAGCCTCCTCCTCTACCTCCTCCTCCTCTTCCTCTGTCAAAGCATAGGTTTATCGAAGGCATGAGTGTGCAACGATAACATCATTGTGCATATTTAGACTTGTGGATTACAAAAGAAACATAACAAGACTAGAATCGAACACTGTACTCGATGTCGTTAACTTCAACATGTGATTAGAACAGTGACTGATGTGTTTAGAGCACGATACATGACACAACATATCTGGGGATACCTTTGTTCTAAAGAAAAAATATAAGACTAGAATTCTGAACAGCTTGCGCGAGATAGCGACTGTTATAACCTCCTTTTCCTCTTACTCCTCTGTCAAAGCATATCTCTATCGAATATACAACGCGATCTTATGCTTACGGCAGTGCACATATCGCGTAGCCAACTCGCTCAGTAAACGATATAGAAAAAGTACAACAATGATTTACCTATTGTGAATATGAAAAACTAAGGAAACACAGTGTGCACATATCGCGTAGCTAACTCGCTCAGTAAACGATCATATAAATATAGCAAAAGTACAACTTCAATGATTTACCTAGTCCGAAAATCAAAAACTATAGAAACACATTGTGCACATACTGCATAGCCAACTCGCTCAGTAAACGATGTAGCAAAAGTATACTTCAATGATTTACCTAGTCCGAAAATAAAAAACTATAGAAACACATTGTGCACATACTGCGTAGCCAACTCGCTCAGTAAACGTTATAGCAAAAGTACAACTTCAATGATTTGCCTAGTGCGAAAATCAAAAACTATAGAAACACACTCTGCACATACTGCGTAGCCAACTCGCTCAGTAAACGATATAGCGAAAGTATAACTTCAATGATTTGCCTAGTGCGAAAATCAAGAACTATAGAAACATACTGTGAATATACTGCGTAGTCAACTCGCTCAGTAAACGATACATCAAAAGTACAGCATCAATGATTTGCCTTGTCTTGTGCGAAAATAAAAAAACTACGGAAACGCACTGTGCACATATCGCGTAGCCAACTCGCTCAGTAAACGATATAGCAAAAGTACAACTTTAATGATTTGCCTTGTCTTGTGCGAAAATCAGAAACTACTTTAAAAACCTTACCGCGTAGCCAACTCGCTTACCGCACTGCTAATACGCTCAGTGATTGCAAATACGCGGGTTATCGACTAGAACACTGATATACGTATACACGTCATGCAAAAATCAAAAACCACAATGTGTAGCCAACTCGCTCGGTCACACACATACCGCACAGCTAACACGCTTAGTAATTGCAAATACATCACAACACGGGTTATTGTCCAGAATACTGATATTCGCATACACGTCACTCTTTTTCGAAACACACGGAGAAGAATGTTGCGAGATACTACGCCTAAGATACTTACATGTAAAAAAGGGAGGAGGGAAAATTATAAATCATACATTTTTTGTATGCATGTTGTCTCCTCCAAGTTGTAAGACCAAATGGGAGCAGTACTGTGAGTTTCTGCTACCGCTTGTAAAAGCGTGAACGGAAGTGACATGTTATCTCAGCAAAAATACACACGACCTTGTTCCTGCATACACGCAAGTCAGATACATACAGAAATAAAATGACGGATACCGCGATTCAAATCCCGGTTCTAGCGTCAGGAAGGGCATCCAGCCGTAAAACACATCCTTATGTTTCTTGTAATTTCACATTGTCAGGAAGACTGACAATCGCGCAGGAAAGGGCTAGGAGCGGTCAGCCACCCCCTAGCATTTGCTATTCCCAGGGCTGCTGACAGTGGGGGTTCGAACCCGCTATCTCTATATCTTATTCATAAGTTAGAAGTAACAAACATATTAGAAGTAGCGAGAATAATTGCTGGTACAAGATGTTGATGGTAATTCATCTGTCGCGCCTGAGGTTAGCGATGCGTTGTTGAGGTTTTGTGCCGTTAAGATGGCAGCACTGAGGTTAGCGATGCAAGATGGCGGATGGCAGCTGTCAAAAAGCACGTGGCTTTGTTTAAAAATTCAAATCTCGCGCCAAAATTCAGATCTCCCGCCAAAATTCAAATTTCCCGCGGGAGAAGGAAGCCTCTGCGGACGGCCGGTGGCGGTGGTGGCGGCCGAATCCCTGACTTTTACTACTCACACTGTCATACGTGTTAATAATATATATAATAATAATATAATAATATATCTTAAGAAAGATCGACATAAATTACAATCAAACCAATGCATATCATACACGGATTTCACTTACACTGTTCACCAATAATCATTGATTATCATTATCAATATCACTCGCTATTGCTTATTGCGTGTTTGCTCCATAATCGATTTAACTACGTCAGGATATCTACACTAATCATAGATTATGTACTACGTCTACAAATATAGAGGAATGTCTACAAGAAGAACATTATTCCACAGTTAGAATACTATAAATTACTGACTTGAAAGCCAGGGTCCAGGTTGCTCTTCATGTTCACAAGGCTTACGACGATTGGAGTTCTCCTTCCAATTCGTTACTCTGGATTATGTTCCAATTCAATATTATGTGTTTCCCTTGTAGAATGAGCCAGAAACAATCTTTGTTTGTTTTATTATGCTTCTGCCCCGAACAAGGGTTTCCTTACGGTAACAACGACAACAGCAATCAGAGAAAGAAATCTCTTGTGGGATCGCGAGTCCAGGTAAAGATCAGAAACCTCGAAAACTGCACTGAACAAGGAAACTGGACGTTAAAAGAACAGTTACAGAAGAAAAGACCAGGACTTGGAATATATTCACTCAGAAACAGGAGGAAGACAGCAGTGGCAATGGGAAACTACTGGATAGTGTTATTAGAGGTAAAAGGAAGCACATGAATACCTTAAAGGCACTTGAATATCAAGATGGATTTCTGCTTAGGAGTGTTTTTTGGCCTCCTCTATTTATGTTTTGGACTGGCTATCGCCATGGAATTCAGTGTCACATCGTGCCTACGTTTCAACTGATTTTCTACTACTGTTTCTAAGTTATTGGAGGTCGTACCCCTAACTTATTATATTCAACTTGCCTAGAACGCTCATTCTTATTTTAATACGGGATTTGTCTGTTGTGTTTCCCGTTATTCTGTGCCAAACAGCGCTGGACTGGTATCTGCCTTCTGCGCAGGCGAGCGCAACTTTTAGTCGTGCCTATGTCTCTGGCCAATCAGTGCTAGCAAGGATTGTTACGTAACGGACCTCTCTGTCTGGCTTGTTGTCTGTTGGAAGCTATCATGGCGAGCAGGAGCATGTTTCATTGTTGCTCTAGGCTAGCACGGATCATGGTTAACAACAAGAATTGTGCGATGATGTTTTTCATCCTCAAGAACTCTACTTCTGTTTGATATGTTTCGTTTCCCTCTGGTGACTTAAGGACAAACTGCGGCGGATACATTTTTGTGAGTATGTAACAACGCGTGACCCCAACATGGAAGCTTCATCGGAACTGTAAGTTACCGTTTGGTGTTATACTCCCTCTTAATTTTTATCTGATTTTCTGGACAGTTTTTCTTGATTCTCTTTTGCTTTTTCTTATTTCCGATTATTGTGGGATTTCTGGGATTGGTGCCTGCTAGTAAATTTGCCAGCACCGGTAACTACTGTGATGCTTATCGCACGAACATCCTCTCAGTGTAAATGAGATGCTTCACTTTAAGCTTTATTTTGCATTCTAGATAAACTTTCCAGTACTCGGTACCTCTATTAATTTTTGGTTGTTGATGTTGAATAATTTGATGATCGTTGATTATTGTATGACTTGACGATGAGGGAGGATTTTTCTTTTTGGGCATGAATTCTGTTTTCTGCGCTATAATTCAGGCGTACTTTCAAATGTTTTAAAAATCATTTCCCTTTATCTCTGATTATTTTTCGTCCTACTTCAGATGTTGTTTTCTTTAGCCTACTTTTGGCTCATGATTGTATTCTTTTTCTTTGACCCTTGTGAAAGCTCATGGCATGAAACTTGAACTTGCTCAAGTGTATCTAGAAACTTTGAAGTGTAATTGCTAAATTTTGGTGGAAAAATGTTGAGATCGTGGATCAGCAATTTAGCGTTAGCCGTACTTAATATACCAGATTATCTTTCTTATTTAAACTTAAATGACGGCTGTCTTTTGAACATTTGAGTTAACTGTTATTTTTTCGTTTTCCCAGTAATCTAATTTTAATTAATTAACTTTATTATGTTGCAGCTCTTTGACCCTTTCCGAGCTGTTAAATCCTTTATAATACTTTAAAATTAAATCTTGTGAAATTCAGTATCTGGTTGGTCTTTCTTTCAACTAGTCTTACCGGTTAATACTGTGCCAGTTTAGTTCTAAATATCTACGGCAACTCTTTGTGTACCTAAGGTAAGTTTTTTTTGCTTTGGTGATTATGTTCGTGAGGGGGTATGTGCCCAGCGATTAGTTTCTTCTTTATGTATCGTTTTACCTTGTCTTGTACTTGTACCAGCTCAAAGGGCGGTACCGACTGGTGCAGGAGAGAAGGTGACATGTAAGAAGTCTTAAAGAACCATTTCGACCACTTACTGAATAGATCAGTTCAAGAACAAAATACAGAACTGGAAAAGAACCTCCCATCACCTGGACAGAAACCAAGGCAGCCTTAAAATTTACGTCTAAAGAAATATCTTCAGGTGCAGAGGAAGTTAATGCGGACGTGATAAAAGCAGCAGGCATCCAGGGTATACAAAGGCTGCCGTATGTACAGACAACAAAATAGCTGCAGTTTGGAGCAAGGGCGTTATAATTTCCCTGCTTAACAAAGGCAGCAGAAGGAAACCCACCAACTAAAGAGGAATAACCCTGCTGTCTCATGGGCTGAACATTCTAGTGAAGATCATAGAAAGGAGATTGAGAACCATAATTGAACAACCACAGTTAGAGGAGGATCAATATGGATTCAGAAGTAACAGATCAACAATGAATCTAATTTTAGCACCGGCACGCTGATGGAAAAGTATTGGGACAAAGGCAAGAACCTGGTCATTGTATTCCTGGATATAGGAAAGGCTATAATATTGTTGTAAGAGAGTGCCGGAAGAAAATAAAGGTGACTGAAGGACTTTTAAAGAAAAATTCAGGTGTTGTACAAAGACTGTACTTGCTGTGTACAACATAGTCGAGTTCAACAATGAAGTGCACTATCCCCACAACTGTTCATCACTGTTACGGACATCTAACGAAGTTAGGTGAAGTGAATGCAGTGGCCTTTGCTGATGATACCATGATTCATGATTTGGGGTAAAACAGACCAAACTCCACGTTCCAGGAATATAACCTCAATATCAGCGAGACAAGACAGTGGTGATGGCAGTCAACAGAGAAGGGCGTCCAGCATAACACATAGAGTGTGCCTTATTTACAACAACGTGCAAAAGAGATCAGAATTCTACCAACAAGTAAGAACACTTTTATGGGATCACATGATTCCAAAAGCGACCAAACTCATGATGTTTAACAGCTATTTCATACCAATGATGACCTATGCGATTGAAGCGTGCACCCTCACAAAAAGATATTCATTAAGACCGCAAACATCAGAGATGAAATTTCTTAGATTCACCATCCAGAAGACCAAGATGGACAAGTTAAGACATGAGGAGGTGAGGACGGTGGTACGGGCATCTGATGAGGATGGAGCCTACAAGAACGGCCAGAATAAGACAGGTGGAGGGGAAAAGACCTGCAGGAAGACCAAAGACCCGATGGATGGACATGATCAAGGTTGATCTAGTTGCCAGAGGATGGAGTTGTATATGGACAGGAAGAAGTGGAAGAGTACCTGGGAAACTGTAACTGCACAATGATGATGATGAACACCATCAAATTCACCTTTTGTCTTAGGATAGAATGAACTTACATATATTTAAATTTTGAAATTCCCTTGTTGAACAGCTATCCCTGATCAGGAAAACTTTACTTTTTTCCTTTACATGAATGAATGAAAGCCTACAACCTGTTTTCCAGTCATTGACTGGGTCAGGGATTGAATGAATGAAGCTCCCATCTTGCGGCGAGGATAGGAATTGTGCCGGCTGCCGAGGCCTGTCGCACTCCTCCGTTACACTTAACATGAGGGAGTGTTTCTATCTCGCTGCGGCTTTCTTGGCTTCTGCCGAGAACGCTTTGGACTGCCATCGCATTATAGTCCATTGGGAAGTCCCTTCTTCGTTGTAATCCAGGTGTTTGATTATGGAAAAATTCACTAAGAAAACGGTTTTAAAAACCTGAAACTCCTAACTGGAGAAGGGTGCTGTTCAAGAAGTTGTTTTAAATCCTTCGAAATCTCATGTACTTAATTTTCAGGATGTGTAAGTTAATTTTTTATTTTATTCTTGTCAACCCACTAATTTTACTAATTTTAATGTTCATTAAATTTGTTTGAATTCTAAACTTAAAAGGTGATATGTTCTCCCAGGTAAATGTCCCAATCCTGACCCTAGTCGTTGCCCAGATTACACACTTCCAAATCCTATGATCTTGTGTTGTGACTTTCCCTTCCTCATTGTATGGTTGCATACCAGGTCAGTTGCATGACTTTCTTGTAGTGGCAGCAATGGTCAACATCGGCAGTTGGTAGCAGTGTTTCTCATTTTCACACCAGCAAATGCTCGGGCTGTATCTCAATTAAGGTCACAGTCTCTTCCTTCTCTGTACTATCCCTTTCCTATCCCATTGTCGCCATTTAGACCTACCTGTGTCCGTGCGAATTCTAACAACAAGAACAACAAAAATAGCTACTTAATGCAGTGTCGAGTCCAGTCTTCTGCACAAACTAACAGAATTTCACTTTCCTTGGCAGTATAAGTAAATTCCTATCCCTATTCCTTTTGCAAGTCAAATTCCACTGCAAAGTAAAATCCAATCCGAAGGTAATCCCGTGCCAATAATTAATTCCACATTCCAAATGTTAATTTCCATTCAAAGGTGATCACCCTCCCAATGTTAGTTCTCATTTCACGGAAAATCGTTTGCCAAGTGACTGAAATGGGATCTCGAGATTTGTCGAGACTAGCCGAGCACATGTTTCTCGGATGAAGAGAGCGTTGTCTGTGATGAGCAGCGTACGAGCCCTCTCCATTCCGTAAATACATGTCAACAAGTAACTAGGCCGTTACTAAAGGATACGCATTCTGGCATTGTATGCAGCGGTAAGTAGGCTGACGGCAGCGCTTGTCTTTACCGATATTATGTCTCAAGGGACCTTGCACACCATTTTATGACCAAGTATATCTACAAGATATGGTGCCTTCAGTGATACTACGGCTCTGCAGTCAAAGGCAGGCTGAGATGATGATGAACACTGGTCACCACGGTGTCTCTAATTCGAGACAGGCCGCGGTGTAGAAAGAGAAAACACAGCTTTTCAGTTTCACACGAAATGAAGGAGAGCACCTGCAAGGCTGAATGTTGTATGGGGCTGCGGCTGGTCTATTCTGGTGATGCCAGCGATTTAAGGGCAGTGGATTCCTGCGATACCTCACACACTCGCACCAAGATGCCTTCCCTTGATTTGGTCTGTGAATGTAGTGTTTGGAACGGGGTCTCATTTTGGATGGCAAGGAAGATGACAGCAATGAACGCCGAAGACGGGGATGAGTGATGCATTACATTGCGCCATCAACGTAGTAAGTTCTAGTTTGGAATATTTATTTAAATCAAAATAAAATTAGTATTTTCCGCCCCCCAGTACATTACAAGATGGAATGTGGGGACCAAAATTGAGCAGTATGCAGATTGTGACCTGTGTTTGAACAATAATCAAGAGAGGACGGAGACATTTATTTTGTATTCCAAAAATTATTGTAGTACACTGTCTGACTGAGCAAATGCAACACCAAGAAGGAGTGGTCAGAACTGTATGCTAATTGCAGGGTAGACTGACGTCACTGAGGTATGCTCATGATGTGAAATGCGCCGCTGTGCTGCGCACGTAGCGAACGATAAATGGGACACGGCGTTGGCGAATGGCCCACTTCGTACCGTGATTTCTCAGCCGACAGTCATTGTAGAACGTGTTGTCGTGTGCCACAGGACACGTGTATAGCTAAGAATGCCAGGCCGCCGTCAACGGAGGCATTTCCAGCAGACAGACGACTTTACGAGGGGTATGGTGATCGGGCTGAGAAGGGCAGGTTGGTCGCTTCGTCAAATCGCAGCCGATACCCATAGGGATGTGTCCACGGTGCAGCGCCTGTGGCGAAGATGGTTGGCGCAGGGACATGTGGCACGTGCGAGGGGTCCAGGCGCAGCCCGAGTGACGTCAGCACGCGAGGATCGGCGCATCGGCCGCCAAGCGGTGGCAGCCCCGCACGCCACGTCAACCGCCATTCTTCAGCATGTGCAAGACACCCTGGCTGTTCCAATATCGACCAGAACAATTTCCCGTCGATTGGTTGAAGGAGGCCTGCACTCCCGGCGTCTGCTCAGAAGACTACCATTGACTCCACAGCATAGACGTGCACGCCTGGCATGGTGCCGGGCTAGAGCGACTTGAATGAGGGAATGGCAGAACGTCGTGTTCTCCGATGAGTCACGCTTCTGTTCTGTCAGTGATAGTCACCGCAGACGAGTGTGGCGTCGGCGTGGAGAAAGGTCAAATCCGGCAGTAACTGTGGAGCGCCCTACCGCTAGACAACGCGGCATCATGGTTTGGGGCGCTATTGCGTATGATTCCACGTCACCTCTAGTGCGTATTCAAGGCACGTTAAATACCCACCGCTACGTGCAGCATGTGCTGCGGCCGGTGGCACTCCCGTACCTTCAGGGGCTGCTCAATGCTCTGTTTCAGCAGGATAATGCCCGCCCACACACTGCTCGCATCTCCCAACAGGCTCTACGAGGTGTACAGATGCTTCCGTGGCCAGCGTACTCTCCGGATCTCTCACCAATCGAACACGTGTGGGATCTCATTGGACGCCGTTTGCAAACTCTGCCCCAGCCTCGTACGGACGACCAACTGTGGCAAATGGTTGACAGAGAATGGAGAACCATCCCTCAGGACACCATCCGCACTCTTATTGACTCTGTACCTCGACGTGTTTCTGCGTGCATCGCCGCTCGCGGTGGTCCTACATCCTACTGAGTCGATGCCGTGCGCATTGTGTAACCTGCATATCGGTTTGAAATAAACATCAATTATTCATCCGTGCCGTCTCTGTTTTTTCCCCAACTTTCATCCCTTTCGAACCACTCCTCCTTGGTGTTGCATTGTCACTGTCAGTCAGTGCATATTTAATTTAATTTCGGAAGCCTCAAGAAAAGATTTTCACATTAAAATCTCAATCGTTGTAATATATATATGTGTGTTCTTTATCTATCTAAGTTTGGAAATGTGAAGAGAAAGAGACATTTGATTTGCAGGGATTTTGTAATATTGTGTAATTGTGTTTTAGGATCGAGGTATGTTCATTTTGATACATAACTTGTGAGGCGGCGTCTGCCACGTGTCGTTTTCTTGATGATGAAATATTATTGCATAGCGAAAAATTCTCGAACTTCCCCTGTGGAAATCTGCTGAATTGAGATTGGTCAGAATAACGACCTTTTCCATTGTTGAATATAGAGATCTGGGGAAATTCTGTGCCCGTATTGGTTACTTCGTGATCGGTCCATTTCTGCATCGTGTGTGTGCGATGCGTGTGTTCTGGGTCTTTTCGATCGGATCACCGTAGCGAGCGCACGCCCTCGGGGTCTCCCCCGTCTGGGGGTCCCCGATCCCTCTAGGTAAGTGCTGAGTTATTCTGTTTGATTTAATTTACATTCTTTCTTGTGTTTCGGCCATTTTCTCATTTAAAGTAAATTTATGTGATAAGGTAAATTTTATTTTGCACATCAGATTTTCCTCTAGACTTCCGCATCCACCAATTTAGGGTTTTTGAATGACTGTGCCTTGAAGGGCAGTCATAGCATTTTGTTGTTGGAGGCAAGTCTCTTGTTCATTATTTGTAACTAAATGTAAACTTAACTTCCTTTTCTTGATTAACGATGTTATGTAAAGATTTGTTTTCCCGTCATGCAGTATCAACTTCTATGTTCAAGTTTAATCCATATCGTCGGAAGATTACCCTTTGTGTTTTATAAAGTTATTTAAATATCCTTTATTTTAAATGTGCTTAACTGTCATCGGCTATGTTGTTTGTTTGTTTATTCTCTTCTTTGTTAATAATTATATTATTTCGAGGGCGTTTGCTGCGTGCTTTCCTTTCGCCACAACGAGGTACGATGTCATGGCCTAGTAGGGTTCCTTACCCGTTTCCACATACTTCCGTAGTTGTCGCTCGTTAGACCTGCAAGTCAACGTCTTCGCAACGCGAACATGGTTTCAATTTGGTTTTAATTTCATATATGTCAAATTTCATATTATTTCTATTATTATTATTATTATTATTATTATTATTATTATTATTATTATTATTATTATTATTAATATTATTATGTATATAGACGCTCACCGAAGGCCCTACATTTTTAACAGAGCGTGGGTTGTGTAAGAAAGCGAGGACCACTGCAATTATCCTTAGCTAAATTCCAAAATTCGGCTCCAATTCATGCTCTTTGTTACGTTGTTGTAACTCCGAGACCCTTGTTTGAGTTCGAGACTCGCATCCTGTGAGAGCTGCCTATTATCTCTGAGAAGGCATTTGTATGTGTTCGAGATTTTGTCCGTAATGCGGTATCTGTGTTTTGCTGTTCGTAAGCTGTAATTGCTTGAACTGTTGGAGGTAATGGCAAGTCACTGTCTATAACAGATTCTTTCAGTTTCATGGTCAATTTTCATCGAGTGTTGTTCATGGCAAGCCTTCCGCTAACCACGTGTTTTTCTTTTAAGCTATATCATCAAATTAAGCCAAGAATAACGGCCGAGAGGATTCGTCGTGCTGACCGCAGGATACCTCATAATCTGCAGACCTTCGGGCTGAGCAGCGGTCGCTTGGTAGACCAAGACCCTTCAAGGACTGTAGTGCCATGGGAAGGGTTACGTCATCACGTTGTCAGAGGCGGTTCGTGACATTTTAGTCTGGCAAGGCTTTCACTGACCAGCACCACGATACTCTTAGATGAATAATAATAATAATAATAATAATAATAATAATAATAATAATAATAATAATAATTGTACCGGGCGGTACACCTCCACTCCGCTAATTTGAAATGTGCGCCAGTTGAAACTCCTCTGCTGGAGGAAGTCTGAACTTTATCTACGCTATTAATTCTCTACTTTCTCAGAAGATGTCACCATGTGGAAAATTTTGAGTTTTTGAACTGTGTCATTTTTGATGTGGTTTTGTTTCGCTTGAAGTAAGAAGTGTGAACTTTCTCTTCTAGAGGACACTACTGAAGATCAACAATAGTGCAACCTAGTGCGGAGTCAAAGAACTATTTTGTTGGAGAAATTTTTATTTCAAATGTTTGTTTCTTGTTAAATTTCTTTCTGTTATTGTTTAAGTTGGCTGTATACCCCTCTTTTCCCCCTTGTTTTAGATTTATCCAATCCCGAATTTCTTTTAGTAATTTCCGACCAATCCGATGTATCTTCCCCCAACTTGGATATGTTTCTGTACCCTAGCCAATAAAGTAATTGTGGGCGGGTGTTTTCATTCCCCTAACGCCTAGAAACTTCCGCGAGAGGATATAAACTGCTGATTTTAGGGTCTCCGGGCCACTTCTGTTCCATCTTTCAGTGTATAAAGTACATAGCAGGAGGCGGGAAGCGCCTCTTTCCTCGGCAGCGGTCATCAATAAGGTAATGGCCGATTAATAAATTCTTTCTTTGCTAGCTCAGCAGTTTAACTCTCGGGGCGGGTGCGAAGCGTTCCTCCATGTAACCTTTTCCTAAAATGTAACGATCTTTTCTTCTATTCTCTTTTAAGCTGCATATTGGGATAGAGAGTGCTAACCCTCTCGAGCTCCCACTCACATTGTCTTGAGGTGAACTTATTTTCTCAACCTATTCTTCGTTAATGTAAAACAAATTGCTCTTTTCTAAAGTCACCTCGGTAGTATGGGATTAGCCCTTGCATTAGTGGCCTAGAGCCAGATTAGGTTTTTAAAAACAAGTGTATTAGGAGTGCAAGATCGCCTCCTCTCAAATTGTTATTTTAGAGGTCATGTAATTGCCCATTCTTATTTAATAGACCTCAGTAGGTTGGGTATTTTACCCCTGTGTCTATGTCCAGTGAGGACAACTTGAAGGTGGAGTTTGGTGTGGCCTGGGAGAGGCTTAAATTTTGAGAGCGAGTGGCTCTTTTGAAAATTGAGTGTTGTATGCCTCGTGGAGGCTTTTCTGTGTAATTTGGAGCAAGGGCTCCTAGGTATGAATGGGGTTTTCTGCCCCTCTGTTAAAACTCGTGTTTGGGGTAAAACTGAGCTGATTGTCCAAGCAGTGTAAAATCAGAGGGCGAAGCCCCAATTCCTGTAAATATTGTAACTCCCCTTTTTGATTTGCTACTTTGTACCTGCCATGCTTGTTATTTCTTTGTTTTTGAAAAGAAAATATAACCTTGTTAAATTTTAAATTAATTTTGTTTTCGTAGCTGGAGACCTATTCACACCCGCACCTTCTTTCACCTCTACCTACCACGGAAAACTCCGTAACAATAATAATAATAATAATAATAATAATAATAATAATAATAATAATAATAATAATAATAATAATAATAATAATAATAATAATAATAATAATAATAGGCACTCGCTGCATAGAAATCTGCTTGCATTACAATATAATATATTAACGAAGTTGCTCCATTATTGGCAGAACTTGGCCGCGGGAATTATCCTTTGCTAAATTTCAAAATTCGGCTATATTTCATGCTGTTTGTTACGTTGTTGTAACTCCGAGAAAACTAAATAGCATTTATGCACACACATTAACAGGCTAACAGCTAACGCAATCCCAGCCGTTATGGAACTGCACTGTTTCACTGATCACAATTACAAGTGATAATAACAACATTCATGAAAACAAATAGACAGTGCACTCCCGAATTTGTCTCTCCTTGCTCAAATGTTAAAGCATGACAACGTATTTCACTACAAATAATGCCGTCACGTCATGGTTACATTTTGAATCCTTATTTTAGATTCTTTATAGAACTGAATTGTTTAAATAGTCACTAATAATGGAATCCGTTGTTTTGTAAAATGTTTTGGAATTAATCTCTAACAACAATTAATATAAGGCGTGGAGGAAAAGCCTAGCGGTTGGCGATGTGCTGAGGGCTCCGGCGTTCAGCACTTGCACCCGCCTGCACTCTTCCCTCCCCTGACAAGCCAAGGCTCCTCCCGCACCCCGCACCTGCTGAGGGCTCCGGCGTTCAGCACTTGCACCCGCCTGCACTCTTCCCTCCCCTGACAAGCCCAGGCTCCTCCCGCACCTGCTGAGGGCTCCGGCGTTCAGCACTTGCACCCGCTTGCACTCTTCCCTCCCCTGACAAGCCCAGGCTCCTCCCGCACCTGCTGAGGGCTCCGGCGTTCAGCACTTGCACCCGCCTGCACTCTTCCCTCCCCTGACAAGCCAAGGCTCCTCCCGCACCCCGCACCTGCTGAGGGCTCCGGTGTTCAGCACTTGCACCCGCCTGCACTCTTCCCTCCCCTGACAAGCCCAGGCTCCTCCCGCACCCCGCACCTGCTGAGGGCTCCGGCGTTCAGCACTTGCACCCGCCTGCACTCTTCCCTCCCCTGACAAGCCCAGGCTCCTCCCGCACCCCGCACCTGCTGAGGGCTCCGGCGTTCAGCACTTGCACCCGCCTGCACTCTTCCCTCCCCTGACAAGCCAAGGCTCCTCCCGCACCCCGCACCTGCTGAGGGCTCCGGCGTTCAGCACTTGCACCCGCTTGCACTCTTCCCTCCCCTGACAAGCCAAGGCTCCTCCCGCACCCCGCACCTGCTGAGGGCTCCGGCGTTCAGCACTTGCACCCGCTTGCACTCTTCCCTCCCCTGACAAGCCCAGGCTCCTCCCGCACCTGCTGAGGGCTCCGGCGTTCAGCACTTGCACCCGCTTGCACTCTTCCCTCCCCTGACAAGCCCAGGCTCCTCCCGCACCTGCTCAGGGCTCCGGCGTTCAGCACTTGCACCCGCCTGCACTCTTCCCTCCCCTGACAAGCCCAGGCTCCTCCCGCACCCCGCACCTGCTGAGGGCTCCGGCGTTCAGCACTTGCACCCGCCTGCACTCTTCCCTCCCCTGACAAGCCCAGGCTCCTCCCGCACCCCGCACCTGCTGAGGGCTCCGGCGTTCAGCACTTGCACCCGCCTGCACTCTTCCCTCCCCTGACAAGCCCAGGCTCCTCCCGCACCCCGCACCTGCTGAGGGCTCCGGCGTTCAGCACTTGCACCCGCCTGCACTCTTCCCTCCCCTGACAAGCCCAGGCTCCTCCCGCACCCCGCACCTGCTGAGGGCTCCGGCGTTCAGCACTTGCACCCGCCTGCACTCTTCCCTCCCCTGACAAGCCCAGGCTCCTCCCGCACACCTGCCGCAGTCCGAGCGCCTCACGACTAAAGAGAAAACATCGACCGTGCTGGACGACGCCCACGGTCTGAAAGCCGTTGCCGTTTTCTTGAAAATAGAAAAGCAAAATATTTACAGCCGAAATAATAAAGACAACATTGTACAAGTTCGACTGCACTACATCTCTTTATTACAGTGTGAAATAACGTTTATGCACCAACCGCCACTTAACATTGCGTGTGTCGAGTTTTGTTTCAAGACTTCGGTAATACATTTCAATGTGTGTTCAGTAACTTAGTTTATTTGATCCGTGTTCCGATCGTAACATCTTTGTGATCACCTGTTGCTTTGAACTACCGGCATCTCATGAAATCATGTTAAGTGCTGTACTTCTTTGCTGTGGAAGTCTTGATGTCAGTTCTTCAAGTGTTCTGGCGTGTGTGCGTGTGTAGTGGAGTTTAGAACCATCCTTGTGTCCTATTTTTTACTGCCATTTGATTTGTGAAACAGAGCCCTTCTGTGCTGTTATCAGGAGATGGATTCCGAAAGTGGAGGTGGTGGGACCAACAGACCGCCGAATCTTGTCGTGGAACGCGAAGAAGTAGCAGATACCGTTCCAGTTCTAACCACAATTCCCCTACCTCGCCTCCTACTAATAATTTAAGTGGTACAGATCAATCTGTTAATATGGATCAGGAGAATAATCCTCCAGATGTAGAACTGGAAATCTATCCCAGCACGCATTTTCGTCCTTACTTGGTACATGTTGAATCCACGGCACGTTGCCGGCCTACATCCCATGGCATTAGGAAAGCTCTTTTACGATACTAAAATTCCTGGCATTAAAAGCAAAGGGCGAAATAGTGTCAAGTAAATGAGTTTCTAAATCACCCCATGTTACGTGTTAATCATCTCAAATGTATTGAGGGTTGGATTAGTAAGAGGAGTCACCAAATCCAAGAGCACACTGAGTCGATTTTTCCAGTGAAACGAGTGCAACGATTAAATCGCCGAGTTGTCACTGAAAATGGCCAACGTCACCTTCCGCTCATCATTTCAGTGTCGTCTTGGACCTCCAAACCTTCAACTAATATGTCAAACTTGCCAACGTTATGGGCATTTAGCTCTGCATTATAGAGCAAAAACACCTCGACGTGAAAGATGTTCCTCTCTACTCTGCCTTCGTTGTCAGGGTAACCAAAAAGTAGGCTGTCTAGAATGTTCTATGCAAAGAAACTCATGTGTACAGATAACACTTCCTTCAAAGAGGCTAATGAGAAATTAACCCTTCACCATATAACCTCCAACTCCACCCCAACATTTCCCACCCCTTTCTGCACTAGACCCACAGTCATCATTTGAAACCCCTAGGAAAAGAAAATTTACTTCGGTCATCATTCGGGAACCACGGCCGGTACCCATGCCAGGTTATGATAGAGAGGGATATGAAAGCATCCTTCATGATAACAAGCAACATGCATCCACTGCTAGTAACCTAATGTCCTCTGTTAACAAAGTGAATCCCACATCTTCTACAGAGGCTTCTTCTTCCACTCATTCTCTTCCTACGCCTACCAGTGTGCCATAACCCTCATAATTGACACAAAAGTCCCATCTTCAAACAGAAAACACTAACACTGTATTACAACTTCTTGGGCCCAACGATCAGTGGTCCCATATGGTCTGTTAGCTAAGGGATAATGTAACTAGTTTCCTCCAATTATATGATAAAAATCATTCAGTGGAATAGTAGAAGAATACTCCCAGAAAACTTCAATTACTCTTATTAATACAGGAATATTTACCACATATCATCATCTTACAAGAAACATCGTTTCATCATACATCACATTTTCATCTTCATGGATATTCAACGACTCGATGGCAATGGATATAGCCTCTAATTTGTCATATCAACTCGTCTCAGTCCAGCATCATATCCCCAATTTGTACGTCCTCGCTGTCAATCTTTTAAATATGTGTTTAGTAAATATATACTGTCCACCTGACCTTTACCTCACCAGACTGCAGTGGATTACACTTCTTAATCAATTTTCAGATTATCCATCCTTAATCATTGGAGGCGATTTCAATACACACCATACTTCCTGGGGTTGTGCCTTTGACTTCTCTAAAGGTAGCAATTTAATTACTACTGCCTATGACCATCAATTATTAATTTTGAATGATGGGTCTTTCACAAGGTCAACTGCTCCTGGAGCTCCTCCAAGTGCAGTAGATTTATCCTTGTGTAATATATCATTATCTCATAACATATCCTGGAAAACCATCAAGGATACCCACCTGAGCACGGCCATCTTGATATATAGAGGTCTGCTACCAACAGTATAGTGCTCACTCTCCGTCGTCGCGTGTATTTCCTATGTTGCTGATACGATACTTTTTATCATAATTTGACAAAGAAACTGCAATAATAAGCCTATAAACACAAAACACCGAAGAAACACTATCAAAAGTATACATACGAATCATGAGGGCCGATATGACAGTTTCTAGAGGGGGCCCTGACCTGGGGAAGATAAATGGCCCCTGCCTGTTGGTGATGGACGGTACTACCGCATTTTCTTGAAAGGAAAACACGTGAGAGCTAGAGGGGGGCTGCCCCCGGGTATGGGCGGCCTTGAACGAATACACATTGACTGAAGACTATTCAGCTGGACTGTACGATCAGGGTGAATAGGCAAATGGTTTTCTCTCAAAACAACGCAATTCTTTTGCTTGTATGAGCACATGAATAAGTTAAAAACGTATTTTCCAAAATATGACTGATCTTGGTCGCAACATTCATTAACTCAGCATCACACCCTACACTTGTCACGGGTTTTTCAACTTTCATTATCAAAACATTGAAAACATTGAAAGAAACATCTCTAGAATTTACACTGTCTAAAAATATATCTTTTAATCAGATATCAAGGCCTGAATTAACATGTCGCCCTCCGTAACAAATCATTTTATGCTCAATGTTATTATTGTACGCTTGTTTGTGCGCACAGTGTTGTTACTAAAAATGTTTCCGAAAATGTGGCAGATGTTGGACACAATACTAATGAACTCTATAACACGCGTGCACACACACACACACACACACACACACACACACACACTTATCACTGTAATTGCCAGTTTCTTCAACTTTCATTTTCAAAATGTTTGGAAAAATATCGCTGTGACTTCCGGTGTTCAAAAAGGCATCTTTAAAATCAGATATCAAGGTCTGAAATTAAGTGTAGCTCTCCACAGCAATTTGAAAAACAAGATCTGTAGGCTGTTTCAACCCCTCTTTGCACAGCTTTAGCAAGTATGAATTTGGTTTGTAGCTTGTAAAACAAAACTTTATTGACATAAATTTGTGTAGAAAATTCAAGTACATTTAGGGTTGTTAACTCACGCAACAAGTCCTCATAATTTGATATCATGTCTCCTTCTTCTGGCGATTTTCGTTTGGCAGGCGTTGGTTGAGACATATGCTGTATGACGGCTGCCTACGAAATATAGTTGGCAAAGCATCGTCAGTTAGTTTTTGATTTACCCTAGGCACAGTTAAAACGGAACCATCTGGTCGTTTTGCAGTATCAACTTGAATTATGTGATTTACGGGAAAATGTTTAATACAGACACAAGCATATTTACTGAGTTCAAAATTAGATAGGTATATAGCATAAATCCGTTTAGCTCGCTTCTCCTTATCGCTAGGAAACGCAAATGTTGAGATAGCCACCTCCTTATTTGAACGGTAATTGGATGTAGGCCTACACGTTCGCCTCACTACACTAACACATTATAGTAATTATCATAATTAAATGATGAACTTTAGAGTACTTTAGACAATTCATAATAGCTCAGTGGGTACACTTAACCTATCACATAACCTAGCAATACTTCCTAACATCAGGCTGCTCAAATTAGAATTCTACAGTATTTAACACATACTATTGCTGAAAATACATCCTTTACTGATGCGTTTTCATACAGTTATGACTTTAAACACGAACGAACACTTCCAATAACGTTGAAATAACAATGTGCTACGAAACCACCATGTAAACAAGACTCGTGCCTCCATATCGCTGCACTAAAAAACTGACGTCATCACTATGGAACTGTCATGTGTAGCAGGCCGTGACCTGAGTGATGATTTCCCCATCCTACTCACAGTCGGAGTCAAGTGTGTCAATCATATAAATCCTATCATCGAACACTCAAAAATTTTAGTCCAGGTACTCTTCATAATTATATTCTGTCCTGCGTGCAACATCATGGGGATGCCCCGCTCACATTTCAACAATACGTAGATCTGTATCGTCCTGTAGTGGTGACTACACATCAATTACTTAAGATGATGAAGCAGCCTTTTGAAACCTATCGTAACACCGCACAATTATTTCGCTCCTAAGAAACATAATGCCTTCATGCGCGAACGGCAAGAGGCTTGGAAATACTTCATTTCCAATTTAACTGATATTTATTCATGTTTACTATTTTTCTCGAGATCTACAGTAAACAAATACCCTTTTGATCTGATAAATGAGAAAAATAACAATGTACAATCTTCAGCCATATTTAAACTAAAATTATATAAACAACAAATGCTGATAAATGGCCTTTCCGGAAATCCAATGGCCATGGCATTACGGAAGTAACGGCACACGTATTTACAAACAGGCAAAATTAAATGCAATCAGACAAACTAAAATGATATGAAATGCGCCACTGATAGGAGCAAAATTAAATGACAACGACCGACAGATGCTGATACCAGTTGACTTGACAATGTTGAGTAACATGTCCCAGATTGTCTGCCTGAGTCAGCTAGTCTGGCAGCACAATTCCACTCCTAGCTAACCCAGGCAAGATCGCGTTTACTGCTGAGTGCGCTGACTTTTCTGTTTACACAGGGCAGACCTCTATCATTTAAATTCCTTAATGACATTCTTACACTTACTCAATCTGCAATGCTGTACTACCTCTGTTACCTCACAAGCACTGCACCATTTAGAGTTCCAGCTTGTCCTCAATTGAGCAATGAGAAGGCAGTCCAACGTTTCGACCTCTTCAACTATATACTCTGCCAACTCTACTTCCAATAAACAAACAAAACTATCGTATGACCCACTAATTACTTTTCCACATTACCTTCAAACTTACAAATAGCACCATACATATGCATCTATCATTCCACCAATTATTCACTTTCCTCAACCTTATACCACCTTATTCAAACTCCAGATCAATTCCAAATTACCTTACTACATATCAATTACTGTACCTATTATACCACCACATACCACCGTCACAATTCACTTACATTTAACACTCCAAATCAATTCCCAGTTGCCTTACTACATACCAATCACAACTTACTTCATTAATTCACTATACGGTACCTATTTTACCAACACGTACCACAATCACAATCAAATTCACTATATTCTCACCCCTTTCAACACTTAAATTCTTCTCTTACGTCTCCCACCACTTCTCCCTCTCAAAACTTAAATTTAGCTTCATTATAGAAATACGTAAACCATCGATCACTTACCGTCATATCCACTATACTCTCTCCACCAAATACAACTACTTACTAACATTATTAGAGTTTTTACTTCTTGTTACAATACCCTCTTCATTTCATTTTAATCCCCACAGTTCACTTGTTCCTTCCAAAGCCGCATTTGCTTCCTCTACTCAAACACATTTCAATCCTCTTCCTGGGTAACTCTGCGTTACTCTTTTCACTCTGCACCTCCATAGATTCACTGCATTCTCTTCTCTGACTTTCCTCTTCACTTGCTGTGCCCCTAGGCCTTCCTAATCTCACCCCATTGTCTGCTACTCTTCCTTTTTCACTATTAACGATCACGCTTTCACTAAGCTCCACTCTCTGTCCTCCTTCATTCCACTTTCTGTTTTCCTTGGTATTTCCTATATCACTATATTTCACTCGCTTAGCGCATTACTGCAACCCATTTCCTTACGGGATTTGGAATTTTGTATTGCTTAGAAAAAATCTACAGCCCCTGGTCCCGATTATATCACGTCTTACTCTATGATACATGCCTTGCCTGCATAAGCTAAACAAAATATTGTAAACTATTTCAATCATATTCTGGTTACAACCCTGACCCCTCCGGAATGGAATTACTTCTTTTTACTTCCCATACAAAAAACAAATATACATCCCATGACTCCAAGTAACTACAGGGAAATTGTTTTGGGTTCTTGTCTTAGAAAAGTGTTTTTGAAGATACTATTAAATCGTCTATTATAGTGTCTGCAGTATTACAATCTATTACCTAAATATCAATATGCTTTCATACCAGGATGCCCATAATATTTTTATTACGAACATTCTGCTTGCAAAGTTTATAAAAAATAATTTGATAACAACATTTTTAGATATACAAGGAGCATTTGATAATGTTATGATTGACCTTCTCTTACGAAAACTCCATTCTCAACTCCTATCCCATAACTTCCTCACTCTATGGCTCATTCTACGTTAAGAAAACTTTATTGCTCTTACGGACCTACAACGCGTGAACATACCCTAATTCCTCGTGTACTGTACTTTGTAATATATTATGAAAGATAGATGAAAAGGATGAGACATTTTTGCCCGTGACATATTAAAATAATTATATAACATTTTATTTTTCATAAATACATTCGTAGGGAGGATGTACAATGGCGGGAACAGACATCACTTCATTTGCCATCTATGTTGCTCTGTCACAAGCATCTGTGAACCGCGGACAGCTCACTTCTGTAGTGAAGTCACGTACAATGTTTTTAGCTTGTGCGTACTTGTCTTCTGTTGAGTGAGAACATAAAGTTGTCTATTTTACTTTGGTTGCATAGTATGTGTGCGTGTTGTATTATTTTCGTACTGTTCAGAAGTTGTTACTGAAGATTTTGATGCTGTGCTGCCCAGCGATAAGTCCTGATACATGTGTTTTGTTTGTGCTTGGTTTTATCATTTAGCTGTTCTTTCTTAAGCGTATTTTAATTACTGCTGTTTCCTTTAAGACCGCATTTAATGTTTACTATTGTCTTTTGTTAAGCGATACGACAGCACAGTAGTACCCCGCGTTGCTTAGTGAATAATAATAATAATAATAATAATAATAATAATAATAATAATAATAATAATAATAATAATAATTGTTACGGAGATATCCGTGGTAGTTAGAGGTGAAAGAAGGTGTGGGCTGGAATAGGTCTCAACTACAAAATTAAAGTTAATTTAAAACTTTAACAAAGGTTATATTTTCTTTTCAAAATCAATCAATAACAACGTATAACAGGTACCAAGTAGCAGATCAACAAATTAAGAAATTACAAATTACAGTTCGTTACAAGATTTGGGCTTCGAGCCCCACACTCACAATCCTTGAGCTATGAGCCCAACTTTATCAATGTACCAAGTTCAAACAAAGGGGCAGAAAACCCCAATCATGCCAAGGAGCACTTGCTCCCAATTACCATGTTAAGCCTCCTAGAGGCACACAGAAATCAAATTTAGGAAAGAGCAGACCCGCTCTCAGAGTTCAAGCCTATCAAAGGCCACAACGAATTTCACTTCTAATTGCCCTCAAGGCACACATATAATGGTACAGGGGTACCTCGTACCCAATCTACTGGGCCTTCGCAGGAAGGAAAACAAAAGGTTTAAGTAAATGGCCCAAAATACAAAGTTGAATGGAGGTGATAATTTGCACTCCTACACAAAGTTTTATCTTAAAACCTATGTGGCGCTAGGCCGATAATACAGGGGCTAATCCCAAGCTAGGGAGGTGACCCGTATGAGAAAACTTTACTACATTAAAGAAGAGAAGAACGGTTATGAAAACCGAAGGGGAGTTCGAGAGGGTGAAGCACTCTCTATCCCCGCTTTACAGTAAAATATATTTGTAGATTTTACATAGACAGAAAAATAAATTACATTTTTAAAAGATGGGTTACATATTAAAGGATTCGAACCTTCTCCGAGAGTTAAACTGCTGAGCTAGCAAGAAATAAAGATGTTAACAGGCCATTACCTTGTTGACGAACTGCTGCTTGAAGAAAGAGGCGCTTCCCGCCCCCTGCTACATATTCACACTCTGAGTTAGATGTTATACTAGTGGCACGGAGACAAGAAAATCAGCAGTTTTTATACCCTCGTGGAAAATTCGAGACCTTTCAGGAATGAGTAGACACACCCCCTCAATTTTATTGGATAGCTAAAAGTTACACTTCAACATCGAAAAAGAAAGACACTTTTGGTCAGAAATCAATTACAAAAATTAGAGATTGGTTAAATTCAAAACAGGCGGAAAGAAAGGATAACTGTTGCCAACCCACAAACCACAGAGCAGAATTTAGTAAAACCAAAACTTAGGAATACAATATTTCTTCAGGAGAGTACATTCCTTTACACCAGGGTGCGTTATCATAGTTTTTGGTAGAGACATCTGTTAGAGATTGTCCACACTCCTTAATCGTTCAAAAACACTCAGTGACATCTTCTGAATAACCGTGAAATTAGTTCAGTAATTAAAGTTCCAAGTTTCTCCAGTAGAGAAGTTTCAATTGGCGCAAGATTTGAACTTGCGTCGTGGAGGTGTACCGCCCGGTACAATAATAATAATAATAATAATAATAATAATAATAATAATAATAATAATAATAATAATAATAATAATAATAATACTTTTAATCCCATTAACTACTTTTACGGATTTCGGAGACGCCGAGGTACCGGAATTTTGTCCCGCAGGAGTTTTTGCGTGCCAGTAAATCTACCGACACGAGGCTGATGTATTTGAGCGCCTTCATATAGCAGCGGACTGAGCCAGGATCGAACTTGCCAAGTTGGGGTCAGAAGGTCAGCGCCTCAACAGTCTGAGCCACTCAGCCCGTCTGGGGAAATTTATTATATGCATCCTTCACCCTTCGAGCTCGTAAAAATATTATTTGTGTATTTTCTCTGCCGATTTAACATACACTTCAATGCTGAGGTTTTTTTATGTGCCGTAGTTTACCTCCGATTCTGTACAAACCAAAAATAGCCCCTGTAAACTCCCCGTCCCCTTTAGTTCAGAAAAAAAATATTTGCAGCTTAGTTTATTCCGCTTGTTATCTTGAAGTTAAATATTGAATTTCACGTGACGCCGTTTCCCCGTGATTGTCTTGCGCAGAGCCGTACGATATGGCAACCCTGTTGTCATAAGGGCAATACTGTTTTCTTAACGTGGAATGAACCACAGTGCGCAATGTACTGATTAATCGCCGATTAATTGTGAAAGCAGCCAGCCACAAGGCCTGCCTCAGAGAGATATACTGATTGCTAGAATCATGATATACTTCATTGACACATGCAGACACAATACGAGAGGTCAATGCCTGGATTTTCCCCTTCTAAATGTTCCGCCTTGGTCTTTACAGTATGATACCTCTTCTAACATGATGGAATACATAGAAATTCCTATTCGCACCTTTCATCGCTATTTAGGCATACTTATTGAACATAAATTATCTTGGAAACATCATTTTCAGAAACTGAAACAACAAACAAATAAATATGTCAATATTCTTAAATCAGTTGTAAGGCGACAATGGGGAGCAGACCCAGTAGTTGCTCTTTCATTCTATAAAGCTACAAGTCGACCGCGATTGGATTATTGAGTTCATCTCATTGACTCTTCTTCTGCGACTCAACTACGAACCTTAGATCGTATCCAATATAGTGCCCTCCGCCTTTGCTTAGGAGCCCTAAAACCACCCCAACTAATGTGCTACTAGTAGAAGCTGGAGAGCAACCAGTGCATATACGAACATTATTGATAGCCAAGAAATATCTACTAAAGGAAATGTCCATGGCACGCAATGTTATTCTCCCCAAAATCCAACTTCTACAACGTCATCCAGCCCGCCTTGGTTATGGCATACATACGAATTCTGTCTTATAAAAGTTCACTTATTCAGTGTTCCTCCCTGCCCCATTTAGCTTTTTCAGCTTGATATCCTATATTACAAACCACAAATCACTCTCTCCTCTACAATTTCCTCCCATACTGGGTTTACTACGCTTCAACCTGCCTTGATAACTATCAAACGCCTAAGGTTATCCAATGTGGATATAGGACTTGATATTTATACGGAAGGATCTAAAATAAGACAGGACTAGGAGCTGACATTTACATACTCCAACTTGCAATCTCTCAAAAAGTGTCCCTGCCATTGACACTATTTTCACAGCAGAAATTTTTGCTATCCGGCAGACTCTCTTATTTCTTAAGGATTCCCAACACAAAAACAGAACCATTTATACAGACCCAATGAGCACCCTCCAGTCGATAACCTCTTTCAAAACACCTCGCAGTTGGTATGTTTACAACGTTAACAAAATGAATTTATGACCTGGAAAAGGCTGGTTTGGATACCGGAACATAAAGGTATTATTGGTAATACCATCGTTGTCAGTTGGCAAAAGAAGCGGCCTCCAATACAGCTCTAATAATTGACATAACCCAACCTTTCAGTGATTTACTAACCTCAATTAAATACGACAGCAATAAGCAGTGGAATGAACTTTGGCGCGATTCCTACAAATATAAGGGCCGCTATTACTACGAACTTCAATCCTCGTCGACACGCAACCTTGGTATTACACTGGGCATTATCCCCTCGCCATATAAGAAATATTATCCGTTTACGATTTAATCATGCACTTACACCACAATATAAACACAGATTCCATCTCCAAACATCTTCGATGTGTTTATGTGGTGAGGTAGCGAGTGACGCAAATCATCTCTCTTTTAATTGCAAATGTCTTGATGTACGTCGAATTTTTTACATAAGTTATTACAATTACGCATTCCGTTTCCAGCGAGTATATCAACCTTCTACGTCCATCGTTAATATAATTAATCACTTTCTAGACCAAGCTCAGCTTATCATTTAGTTAGGTACTGCCAATCAGTGGCAGCTCGTGATGATAAAAATGGGTGGAGCACATTCAACATATTAGCAACACTAGGAATCAATTAAATCAATTGAATTAATCTTACCTTTTTTTATTTCTTGTATATAAAACTGCGATTGTAGGTTCTATTTTTATCTTTGAACACTTGATTTATGCTAAGCTCTGGTCTTGGTCGGCCCATTTCATTAGCTAATAATCTGTCTTCGTAATTAAGAGATTTTGATTGTAAGTAGCTCACTTGATTCATTTTAAAAACACTTATGCTCGCACAGGAATACACTCAGATGCATCACACTAATCTTCACACACTTTTCAGACTTACAATGAACATCGACACCGATGGACACGATTAATCTGACAGACGTACAAGGTAAGCACAGGTTTGCTACAAACACTACTTTTGCGCGCGTTAATAATACATCTGCCGACAAGAAAGTGTAGCTGGGTGCTATCTAGTAGGCTGTAGGAGAAGTAAGTTCAAAATACGAACTAGCGTTGAAGTGTCACGTCGTAGAAATACTGTGACCGGGTCAATGGAATTTGCCATAACCCGCTTCACCCCTCACAGCTCGCAGAATGAGGGGATGATGTTCAGGTATAAGAACGAGTCGGTCCCATCCAGGATTAGTTTAGTCCAGGGCTGCTAGAACAAGAACAACCATGGTGAATCATAGCCTCTTGAACTAATTGAAGGTAGTCGTGACAGTAATCGTGCATAATGTTATTCTGATTTTTATAATAGTTTTAATCGGTGGAGAGGCACGTGACCTAAAGGCAGGACCGCGCCTGCTGCCAATATACCGACAACAAATGGCTAAATACATAAGGTGCAGGCTCTCACCGTTTTGTTCTATATTTCAAGATTAGGTCCTCGAACTTCTCACACTGGTTTTGATAGACACCGGTCATACATTGCTAGTTAGTTAAATCAAATACTGTACAGACAATACGCGACACTTCCGGATTTAGACTTGTTAACATGGGAGACAAGTTGCAAGTGGCGCTCCTAGTGGCGTGACCTGAAAATTCGCGCTAAATTCAAATATCAATGGAAATGTGTATACGGTAATGGATAAATAAATTACGTCTAGAAAGAGTTACTAAGATATTAACTTCAGAGTTGCTAAAGCAATTTTGGATAAATGAATGAAGAATTGTTTAACAGGTTATTATTTAAAGACTGAAATTAGACATATAATCAAAATGTGAAATGGGCTGCTGTGAAAGGGCTTGATCTTTCATTTATGCATTACTTTTTCGCTTTAGCATTCCTGCCTGAACGTCCAAGGCAAGATTTTGTCTTTTTTCTCATTTAAAAGCATTGCATCATCACATTAAAACACTTGTCAACAAAAATATCGGCACATTCCTTTCACACATGATTCAATGAATTTACATTTAAGAGCAGGACATTTTTCCTTTTAACTTGAAGCCTACTAGCAGAAAGAAAATCTATAAATGTAGCCTCAAAAACATTCAAACTTTCCCTATAAGCAATACTTGCCGTAATGCCATCACATTAGGGTAAAGCAAATTTGCATCATCATATTGTTTCAACAAAATATGTGCATTTCTTAAATCACCCATATTTTCTTCAGTGCTTGACAACGCATTACGGCATTCCAAATGAGGTAACTTGGATCACAACCAGCCACACACATATGCATATGTACTGTCTTTTCTTGAATTAAATCAAACCCACTGATCACACCTACAACAACACATCGGTATTGAAGTTTAACTGCTGCACTATACAATAAAATAAGCTTGTTATATTTTAAGCCAGTTAAAATGTGAGTCACGCAGGTGAGAAGTTTAGGAAGTACTATAAAAATCACCTTGTCACTGGAAGAATATAGATATGCAATCACAATATTTACTTACATTTCCTTGTCACGAGGGAAACGGAAGAAAGACCGCGAATCCTTCTGTACTGCATAGTTATTGCGGCCAAACACAACACATATTTTTCCACTCAAATTGAGAAGAAATGTAAAGGAATGGCACACGCTAATGAGACTCCGCACTGCATGTAGGCGAGCTGAAAATTACTTCATAAACTCCTTTGTGCTCTTCTGGGATATCTTCCATTTTTTTGAAATTGATAGGCACTCTGCTGTCATAAGCTTGACACAATATAAATTCAGACACTCTTGATGGAACTGGTAACATTAAATCAAATTTATACTGTAGTAGACCATCAATGTATCTTGAAAAATTTACCTGTTCAGGGTATTCACGAAAATATTCAAACAGATTGAACAACGTACGTTGTCACTTTTTTCCATTTGCCACAACAATTTTTCTGTAAAAAGCAACAAGATGGCGGCAATAAGCAACTAGCTGTGTGTGGTTCGTGCATAAAATCAATTACTGCCGAGGACGACTACATCATCTGTGACGGTAACACAGAGCGTGTGTTAAATTAAATAAACGGGAATTCAAGACACTACTTGAGGACAAATCAAAGAAGTGGTACTGCGGCAAGTGTGATAGTGTGAATGACGTTCTGGCCACAGGGCCGAGTGACCATGAGCTTGGGGATATGGAATCCGTAGTTAGAGACATCCACAAAAGGCTATGTAAACTAGAAGGAATCGAAGGTGAACAAGCGGAAATTAGAAAGTCGGTAACCTCCTGTGCTGAGAATTTCGACGATATTAAGCGTCAGCTGCACAAAATAACCGATGACTTTAAAAACGCTATAGCAGAAGTAGCGGCATTGAAGTCTAAGGTTGCTGTCCTCGAAAGGGAGAAGACAAGAGCAGATGAAGAAGTCTCTAAGCTTAGAGAGGAAAATCAAGACCTCCAACAGTACGTCCGGAGGAACAATTTAGAAATTCATGGATTGCCTCAGCTTGGTGACGAGAATCCAGTCGCAGTTGTGAAAGCACTTGGCAATGCGCTCGGTGTCGAAGTGACCGACAGTGATATTGATGCGTGTCATCGTCTACCCCAAAAGAAGCAGGAACTCCCTCCTCCTCTCTTTGTAAAATTTCGTAGCCGGTTAAAAATGGATCAGCTGCTCGCAGCAAGGAAGAATAAATCAACACTAAGCTCTAAAGATTTAGGTATCCAAGCAGCTAACCGAGCTGTATATATCAACGAACATCTGACATCGGGGAATAACTATCTCCAAAAGTTGGCCAGGGATCTACGGTAACATGGATATAAATATATTTGGACAAGGGACTGCAAAACCTACCTAAGAAGGACTGAAAACCATCGATCAGTGAGAATTACGAGCATTGATGATATTAGAAAGTTGCAGAGCGAAGACACAAGTGTAACGGCACAGCCAAGATATCATACCAACACTCGTTAATGGCAGTACCAAAGTGTTACAACAAATATTCCATTTTTCCATTAGGCTGTTATGAAATACAATACGATTCCATAAATAATTTTGTTTTACAGAACATCAGTTCATATACAGTTGCTTCTCACCTGGACGGAAACAGCTCTACTGGCCCGTCAAAATCTTACAGTGAGGTTACGTGCTTGTACCTAAACAGCAGGAGTATCCGAAACAAACTTGAGGAAATAGAAATTCTTTTGCACATTATAGGTCAGGTAGATATATTGGTTGTGACAGAAACTTGGGTAAAATGTGAGGAGGCAAAATACTATAATATACCAAATTATAGAAGCATCTTTTCACACAGAGACGGCAAAGCTGGAGGTGGCTTAGGTATTTACATTTCGCACTGTTAGAAAGTAAATGTGAAAATGAATTGTGAACTTGATCATAGCCTGATATGGGTTGGAATTTATAGGGATAAATTTAGTAGTAGTAAACATAAAAATATTGATTTAATTGCAAGATATAACCCAAATAGGAATAATGCCACACCATTTCTAGCATCCCTCGAAAATTTTCTAAGTAAAACAACTAACAATTTATGCCTATTTTCAGGTGACACGAATATTGATATCTTAACTAGTGACCAACTAAAAAGAAAATACTTGAACCTGCATTCTTTTTTGGTTTGCTAGTTGCTTTACGTCGCACCGGCGCAGATAGGTCTTATGGCGACGATGGGACAGGAAAGGGCTAGGAGTGGGAAGGAAGCGGCCGTGGCCTTTATTAAGGTACAGCCCCAGCATTGGTGTGAAAATAGGAAACCACGGAAAACCATTTTCAGGGCTGCCGACAGTGGGATTCGAACCTACTATCTCCCGAATACTGGATACTGGCCGCACTTAAGCGACTGCAGCTATCGAGCTCAGTGAACCTGCATTCTTGCTATGATTTCAAGCAATGCAATAATGTATACCCAACACGATTATGTGATATCACAAGCACTTTAATAGATCATGTGTCTATAAATAATTCTGAAATACCATATATTATTATTTATTAACTGTTGGTAGCTATATAAGTGACCATAATATATTAATATTTGATTTTCGTTTGCCAAATTCTAAATCTCCATCACAGTCATTTGAACTGAAAAGCCTGAAAGCAACTAATGAAGACCGAAAAGATGATAGACCTGAAAGTAGTAATATCACTGAACATGACACAAAAGTAATAAACAACACTACTAGTAGGATTGACATAATGTATAATTCCTTTATTGACCAACTACCGCGTAGTACACAAAGACAGAAAGCACAAAGTCATCGAACACAAAGAACCGGCAGCTCTTTATGGATATCTTCTGAACTTCTCAGCCTTATTAAGCGACGTGACATTTTACATGCGAAACTTAAAAATCCCACCCCAAAGAATAACATCAATCTCAATCAGGAATATCGCAGGTGTAGAAACATGTAACAAATCTAAAAAGGAGCTTAAAAAACAAATATTACTCTGAAAAATTTAGAATTCATAACAAGAACCCAAAGGAAACATGGAAAATAATCAATGAAATCATACATAACAGAGAAACAACAAAAGGCGATAATTGTACATCTCTAGAAATAGATAACAAGATAATTACAGACAGTCAGGAAATATGTGAATCATTAAATTTATATTTTTCAAATATTGCTAAAACCCTGGCTTCAGCAACCCTCCCCAGAGCACTGAAACACTTGCGGTTCCTAGTTACTTGAACTCATTTTACCTATATCCAACTGATGAAACAGAAGTAAGATCTATAATATCAAATCTAAAAAACAAGAGTAGCTGTGGGCAGGATGGTATAACTGCCAACTTTCTAAAAGATTTCCAGGATTCTTTAAGTGGGATGCTAACAGATATCATTAACGAATCCTTGGCATCTGGTACATTACCTAGTGAGCTAAAAGTAGCTAAAGTAGTTCCTGTCTTCAAGGGTGGGGACGGGAGGAATCCTAGTAACTATAGGCCTATCTGTATTCTCTCCATAATCTCCAAAATATTAGAAACTATTGTTAAAAAGAGACTTCTCACTTTTTAAACAAAAATAATTTCTTTTACAATGCACAATATGGCTTTCGTGAGAACTCAAACATTGAAATAGCAACCGTAGATCTCATAAATATGCTGCAAGAGTCAATAGATTTTAATAGTTTTGCTGGTGGGTTGTTTATAGATCTAAAGAAGGCCTTTGATACAGTGGACCATGAAAGACTGATAGCTAAATTAGAGAGAGCAGGAGTTCGTGGTGTTGCTTTGAAGTGGTTTGATAATTATCTGTCTGATAGAAAACAGTATGCAGTGCTGAATAACTGTAGGAGCTCAGCAATTAGGGTAACCCATAGCGTTCCACAGGGGTCGGTATTAGGCCCGATACTCTTTCTAGTCTACATCAACGACATTGCAACTTGCCGCTTGAAAGGACGTATCACACTATATGCCGACGACACAAACTTGTTCTGTACTGGTTGCAATACAGACCATTGTTAAAGATATGCAGGAAAACCTCAATAATCTGTGCTTTTGGTTTCAGGCAAATAAATTAACAATTAATGTGCAAAAGACTAATTATATGATAATGACAAAACAAGGTCAGAATGAAATCCCACACAGTAAAATATATATGCAGAATACTGAAATAAAACTAGTTAGTATTGTCAAATATCTTGGGTTGGTGATTGATAGGAACTTGAACTGGACAGACCATGTTGAATACATTACTAAAAAGATCACACCTGTTGCAGGAATTTTAAAGAATCTTAGTTATCGTTTCCCACATCTTCTAAAACTGATCTACTACTCTTTAATTCATAGTCACCTACAATATTTGAATGTAATCTGGATGCGCTGTAAGAAGTCCGACTTGAATGAGCTAATGGTAGTACAAAATAGAGCTGTTAGAAATATACTTAATCTTCCCTACTTAACACCAATAAAATATCTATACCTAAGTGCTAAAATACCACCCCTAAGCATGAGTGCAGAATTCAATACAGCTGTACTCATGTATAAAATAAAACTTTAATTTATACACCACAACACTACATATACTCTGAATTCTGACAACAATCCATATAGTACTAAACACGCAAATGACTTTGCCTTATACAATGTTGGCTCTTATAAACATAGTATAAACAGCTTGAAGTTTTCTGCGATCCAGTTATTTAATGACATCCCTATGGAGGTAAAAACAGCACCAACTTTGGCAAAATCCAAACAAAGAGTCAAGCATTATTTTTGGGAAAGGTATAGTGTTGTTTAAATCAAAACGTCAGTTGTCATTTAAGTCATTCTCCCAAACAATCTTGCAAACTGTCCGGAGTTATTCTTGTACCTCGGCAACTTTTATGTTATGTAAATGTAAATAATGTGAAATCTATTCTTGTACTTCTGCAACTCTTATGTTATATAAATGAAAATACTCTGTAATCTATGCTTGTACCTTTGCAACTTTCATGTTATGTAAATGTAAATACAGTCAGAAATAATTCTCTGTAATCCTCATATTGATGATGTACATATTTATATATTGTATGTGTTTATATGCTCAACCATTTTCTTATGTACACAAACTATATTTTGATGTGTAAGTGCCCGCCAGTATGTAATGTCCTGTACAATTCCTATGTATGAGCCTGCAGGCTCGTTGGAATTAATTGAAGTGAATGAATGAATGCAAACGCATAAATGACACCAAAAACTTCACAAACAAATACACGTGCTCTTATGACAGAATCAGTAACACTCAGGTCACTCCGCTAGATAGAACTCTAATCGCGCATTGTCTCTACTGTATTTGGTTAAATCTTTCGTCGTTACTCCGCCATTGGTAACCCATTAGCCCGCCTCCATGTTTTAATAGTTTCCTTCAGCATCTATCTCCCATCATTCCTCTCTTTTGTAATATCCTTTATATGTCGAACTGGTCCAGTTTGTTAAGTAGAAAGACGCCGAGACTGATCACTCTGGCGTGAAGATTTGTACCCAGTGTTACGTTGTGTTCCCCCTCATCCCTAATTGTCGCAATGGCAACACAATTATGGTCTACCCCCGGTGTATATTGATTGTAAATAGTCCGTGTCTTATTGAGTATTTATCCTTATAGTCTTGTCGATCGAGCAGAGCATCAGAGTACCCAGTCTACCATTCTTATATTACAACTATACGGGAAGGTGATCTATACTAATCTGTGTCCATGGTCTAGAGGAAGAAGAAATGCTAACATTTCTAGTGATCTCATATTGTGATACTACCCTCCTGAACACCTAACTTAAGCCCCATTCACAATGCAAACGTAACGTAACGTAAACTTAAAATTAACGTTAACTTAGAAGTTAGCGGACATGTTACCTAATGGAACCATTCACAATGCGCCGACGTAAACTTAACTGCGAGTCCGTAAAATTAAGGGACTGCAAACTCCCAGCTCTTGCGGTTAATTTTACGTTAGCTTTAAGAACCAGCCATTCAGAGCAGATATAAACATCGTATTTTGTGCACGATATAATGACTTCTTTCGACGAAACACTTGTAATTCTCTTTCAAAATAATATTTGTGTGTATGTACGATAAAAGGTAAAATAATTACAAAGACGCTGTACCGAAAAATAAAAAAATGAAAATAAATATCCTGTAGCAATGAAATCTGAAGTTAAAAAGGCGGGAGACACGCTCGCAGCTCTGGCGACCGGTATATTTCTTAATATTATGACGGACTACTAGTTTACGAAAACTATATCATCCAAACATCTCATCGGGCTGTGATAGCTAGGGGCACAGGAGACCTTACACTTCTTTTTATTGGAAAAGGGGAATCAAATCGTAAGATAGTGTCAGACAGTTCAGGTTTCATCCACAGGTACAAAACGAACTCACGAGGGCCATTTCTTACAGTACGGTACTTTGCCGAAATCGCTCTTTGATTCAAGGGATGAACCCATTTTCTGCACCGTTGCTTAGTTCGTCTTTTCAGGTACACACTAAAAGTGCGAGATGTTCCAACACGGCTCGTGAATGGGGTCTTACAGTCAAGGCTAACTTAATGGGCAAAAGCCCAATCAACATCATAAAGAAGAACTCTTGATGTAGCTGCAGTCGCTTAAGTGCGGCCAGTATCCAGTATTCGGGAGATAGTAGGTTCGGACCCCACTGCCGGCAGCCCTGAAAATGGTTTTCCGTGGTTTCCCTTTTTCACACCAGTTAAATGCTGGCGCTGTACCTTAATTAAGGCCACGGCCGCTTCCTTCCCACTCCTAGCCCTTTCCTGTCCCATCGTCGCCATAAGAACTGTCTGTGTCGGTGCGACGTAAAGCAACTAGCAACTACAGCTGACTACTTACCAACTTCGTTCGAGCTGGGAACGGTAGGAGCGGAGCGGATCAGTTGTTTTCGCTCGTCCTCCGATTGAATTCACTGGCGGAAAATTCAAATGCTTTAATGTGGGCGATGTCGTAACGGTGATCTTGGGTGGAATTCCAATTTAGGTTTCAGTACTAAGTCCACAGATGCATGTGTTTTTCTACGTTTGTTATTCAACTGCTGCAGCTGTTTCAAGATTGCCTCATTCTTTGTTACGCTATGAAAAACAGATTTTGATCTGTTGAAATTCAGTTTGCGTCTCGAAATTTGAAAAGTGGTACGAGGGCTGGAACGGAGTCCACTCAGCCTTGGGAGGTCAACTGAGTAGAGGTGGGTCCGATTCGCACCTCAGCCATCCTGGAAGTGGTTTTCCGTGGTTTCCCACTTCTCCTGCAGGCTAATGCAGGGATGGTACCTAACTTACGGCCACGGCCGCTTCCTTCTCTCTTCCTTGTCTATCCCTTCTAATCTTCCCATCCTCCCGCAAGGTCCCTGTTCAGCATAGCAGGTGAGGCCACCTGGCGAGGTTCTGGCCATCCTCCCCAGTTGTATCGCCGACCCAGAGTCTGAAGCTCCAGGACACTGCTCTTGAGGCGGTAGAGGTAGGACCCCTCGCTGAGTCCGAGGGGAAAATCGACTCTGGAGGGTAAGAAGGAGAAGGAGAAGGAGAAGAAATTCAGTTTGCAGGTGCAGGTGGATAGAATAATGTAGATTGAATATTACCGTGTATTATGCCTTTGAACATGCACAATTATGTTCCATTACATGTGAACAGGTGCTATGCTCGATAAATTATACTCGTAGCTCATTTATTACTGAGGAGAAAGAACTGAGTGGAATTGTTTATATGCTGTACCGGGCTGAGCGCTGGCTGGTGGTTGGGACGGAGCGAAGCAGTTGTTGTGACGTCATCACCCGGTTGTCCTGTAGCGGCATGACAACGTAAAGGTATTTCACCCGTATATTCTCTCTCTCTTAATCTCCTTACCATCCAGGGTTGGCTTTTCCCTCGGACTCAGCGAGGGATCCCACCCCTACCGCCTCAACGGCAGTGTCCTGGAGCGTGAGACATTGGGTTGGGGATACAACTGGAAAGGATGACCAGTACCTCGCCCAGGCGGCCGCACCTGCTATGCTGAACAGGGGCCTTGCGGGGGATGGGAAGATTGGAAGGGATAGACAAGGAAGAGCGGCCGTGGCCTTAAGTTAGGTACCATCCCGGCATTTGCCTGGAGAAGTGGGAAACCACGGAAAAACACTTCCAGATGGCTGAGGTGGGAATCGAACCCACCTCTACTCAGTTGACCTCCCGAGGCTGAGTGGACCTCGTTCCAGCCCTCACATCACTTTTCAAATTTCGTGGCAGAGCCGGGAATCGAACCCGGGCCTCCGGGCGTGGCAGCTAATCACACTAACCACTACAACACAGAAGCGTACACCCGTCTATTCAATGCCCTTTTCTCACAACATAACTGTTTCCAGCAATGTTGTTTTCTGCTGCTAAAGCCGACCTGCTCATTTCATCCTCGTGATGCCTCTTGTAACCGCTAGTGGGACAATTACGGTTACCATAATAATAATAACAATAATATAGTAATAACATAATAATAAAATAAGAATAATAATAGAAAGTAATTTAAGAGTAATAATAATAATAATGAGATAGGAAAATGACGCAGTGGCGGAGAATTCATATAAACCAAATACAGGGAACACTTACAGGCCTAAAAATGACAACTAAGACAGGATAGTGGAACGTGCGGGAAGCCCTTATCGAGGTACATGGAATGTATGACGTTATGGGGGAGAAAAGACTTACAAGAAACACCCTCTAGCTCAACTATATTAAAAATGACAAGAAAGTTTTACAAAATACAGTTCCACGACACGGAAACAAGACATACTCAAGTAACTTAACATAAAATGTGATTTAACAAAGAAGGTGATGCTACATTAAAGGTATAGTTTAAACCGAAAGTATTTAATGGATGAAAGAATTGAAACTACGGCAATTGGAACCTAGGGTAAACTCGGACTCATCAAATTAAACTTTTAAGATGACATTAAGCGAAGAAATAATGAAACACAAAAGAAATTAAACTAAATGAAACGAAACCGGAAAACATTGAGAATAACATTGCAAAAACACGGAAATAACACTTACCGCGGAAAGATGGAGCTCCCGAGGGTAGTAGCCCTCGAGCGCGAACGCTCGCTTGGGCGGTCGGATGGAAATTGACGCCGAGCTCACGCATCATTTTTCCCAAGCCGGTAGGAAGACCGGATATGGCCCGATTACAATCAACCAATAAGATCAAACTTACCCTAGATTCCTGGACCTTTTTGCCAATAGGAAATCTCGTGACCATATATGGTCATTTTAACATGGTTAGCAATTGCACAAGTTCTGGAACATTACGATTACAACACCAAAATTTCATCATAGGAAACCGCGCTTGCAGTACAGGTACAGCATGCTCCAAAATAAATCACCTTACAAATTTTACATCAGATTACATAAAAACTACATTTAAAAAAATCACTTCAAAACACTTTTGCATGTTGCACTGTTCATACAGTTCAATATTTCTTGCCGTTACATAAAATTCCAGTAGAGTCCAGAGTTGCAAAAAATTAAATCCTTCAGACAAATAAAAAAATTAAAATTTACATTTCCAAACACACTGTAGTTTCAGTTCTCCGTCCCACCAACCGGTGACATTCTCCCCCTCCCAACGTCGAGCTCCGCTCGACAAATAATTACAGAAAATAACAAAATTTTAAATGAACTTAAAAGGGAGGCTGAATGGAGATTTGAAGATTCTTTCAACGCCACAAATTGCACCACACCGCCTTTTTATCTTCGTTCTCTTCAGGAACGTCCTTACAGGCAAAAACCAGTAGAGCGTTGGTATCGCTGTCAAACGAAGTCGCTGACCGCGGCCGTTGCCAACGTCTCCATCCTAATTGCAGTCCAACCATTGCTCACTTACAGCCTCAGCACAGCCCGCCCAACTTAGTGAACAGGTCCATAACTGGCGAAGGCAGATGGCACAGCACAGACTACTGCCACCATTAAACACCTTTCCATTCCACCATCAGACATTAGTGGCCAATAGGTGCGTCGCAGACTCCAAATAGATATCCCAGGTCGAAAAGTCAGTGACATAGCAGTAACTGGAACATAAACATACGCAGAAGAAATTTTGAACTGAAGAGCTTAGGCCACTGGCCTGAACTATTGATGACTTTAAAAGGAGCCTTGAGTTTCGAGGGTGGGTTTTTTGTGTTTTTTCATTAACAATTACAAGCCTCCTTAGGGAGATTCCCTCCCATATTTCTGGGAAACCCCAGCCCTCCTGGCAAGTGCTATTTCAGAATTTCAAAATTTAGGAAAATTAAAAAAAATTAAAGAAAATTTGCCAGAGTTTACCCTAGTGCCAAAAACATTATAAAATCCCTAACTAATCATGAATAAACTTCTAAACTTACCCCAACAGACATTACATTAAATTATATCTAACATGATTATAAATAACCCTTCCCATTACAACTACAGTGACTTAACTAAATTATTAACTACAAAACCCGAAAAATGGTGCGCGCCAATTAATTAAAATTTGCTTACAACTAATTCCTTATAACTACCAAATTAAGTTACCGTGTGCATTCTTAATCACCCAACATTAAGGAACCGAACGAAACAAATAAACGGAAGAATTTAGAATGTTACAAGGGAACTCAAAACCGAGAAATAATTAATTACGTTAGCTTGCAACCACTTTCAATGAATTGAATAGTAAGTCACTATTTATTTACCATGTCATGTACTCATGAAATTTTTACATAGATAAACTCACATTACGTATTACGTGTCACACCAGTCAAATTAAGGCGCAATTAAGCCAGGAATATCAAATCAAAATCATATTACTGACAGGAACTCAAAAATGAAAAACAAAAGCGATGCAAGAGTGCACATGCAGACATCCAACTCACTGATATAAGAAATATAAAAAAAGGTACAAGTACAACGTTCATACCAGAGATTACCAGATAACCGCACGACACACAAGCCTACCAAGCTTATCTGTCCTTCGACATACACACAAACAACATCAAACCACCAAAACAAGTGCGACGATCACTGAATCAGCATAACCAACGAATGGTAAAAGGCACGGACGACCTCAATACTGAGTTCACCTCACATCACAAGAACACAGTACACATACACACACAAAAACACCTGTGCGATGACATATTAAGAAGTACCCACAAAATAAAAGGACAGAACATCAGAACATAACCTCAAGTACCCTTGAACTTATCAGACGACAATGAGACTCTCAGGGCCAATATTGTACTCCTAGAAGAGGAACGGCCTCTCAGCACCTTAACCCTAAGTCTCAGTACACACACACACATATGCCTACCAAAGGCACAATTACCGTATATTAAAAAATCGTAGGACAGATACAGCACAGCAACAAATTTAGAACCGTACTCAGTCTACAGAATCCCATACTTCTACAAATTGAGTACATAAATTTAGAAGACACGAACCCGTAATGCAAGAAATTTTTAATATCGATAAAATCGAACAAAAGGAAACAAGCAGAAAAATTAACTGAATGGTTTAGCTAAATTACGATACCCTCAAAATTTCGCTAGTGACAAATTTAAACTAACAGAAAATTAAATCTTGACCATCTGCAGACCTACTAAGAATTTAACAACAATTTATAGCTCAGCGTAAGGACACCAAAATGAACATTTGCAGAAAATCTAAGAACACCAAAATGAACATTTGCAGAAAATCTTCCTAGTATTCATTCTACAATAACAAGGGACATCACTTTCCATCTAGGCACCTAATACCAAGAAAAAGATTACGAGGAATCTCATAAAAAGATACACTAGATTTCCAACATGTCACGAGCACAAGTGCAGATCCGTAACCCGTCAATTTTGCCCAAAATGAGCCTCAGCATTACCTGGTCTAAAGATATGGTGAAAACGTGTCACCCTATGAGCCTATCCAAGTCCTCATAGAACCCTCCCTAGCAAATATAGGAATACACGGGTAAATAAATATACGTGACAAGGAAACAGACACTTACACGATGGAAAAGCAAACAAACTAGGAAACTTTCAAAATTAGCAGCTAGTTGGGAAACAATCACCAAAAGAGTCTCATACCTACTTGGAAACGAACCCAGATCCAGCAAAAGACCAAAAACAACACATGAGCGGAAATTTAAATAAATACTGAGCTGAAATACAACGTAAAAATTACTTTAGAAGATCACACACGTAGAATAGTACCAAATATAACATACCAGGCGACAAGAAACAAAATTTAGAAAATAATTTGCCGAAACACGAGATTTACGAACAGGAAAACACTCGAAGAAATATACGAAACTTTACAACATAACCTCAAAATTGTTGCCGAAAATTTACGGAGACAAACATTTCAGAAAAACAAAAGACTCCATGCTAAAACTTGACCAAAACACACACTACAATTTACGTATCTGGAAGAAGAAAAAGAAGATGATTACGACACGAGAAACTTTTATAAGATTGAATTGAGCGCTCATAATCTCGGAAGTTAGTCAAGCAATCATCTGTTTTCAACACAATACGCAACTCAGCTGTTTGGGAGATAACATTAGGTCATGCACTGAAGTACAGCACTTAGCATAATTTAATGACATAGCCTAAAGCAACAAGTAATCCCACAGGTGTTACGATGAAAACACACGAATCGAAAAAAAACTTGACATAATCAAACATATTGAAATTTATCAGTGAAGACTTTCGCAAGGCGAACATAGCACACGAAATGTGAAGATATCACTTTACTACAAAACACGTGGTCAAGCGAAATCATGCCACAGGAAAATTTATTAAAATTAACGAAACCAAAAGAAACTTGTTGCAAATAGTGACGCACCATTTCCTCCAACCGTTAATTAAGTACAACAGAAACACAGTAACACAAGACTGCACATCGCGGAAGGAAAAACACGTGGTGAGATTAACTCGCGGAAGAATCATGAAAACAAGAACCGGGAATTACGAATACACACGGAACACTTACAAACTATATTCAAACTTAAAAGATTTAAAATTAATTTTAGAAAAGTTAGCCGGGGATGATCATTGTAAGCCTTCGCTCCTTTCCATAACCACGCTCTGCTACCAAACGTAACCGCTAGTGGGACAATTACGGTTACCATAATAATAATAACAATAATATAGTAATAACATAATAATAAAATAAGAATAATAATAGAAAGTAATTTAAGAGTAATAATAATAATAATGAGATAGGAAAATGACGCAGTGGCGGAGAATTCATATAAACCAAATACAGGGAACACTTACAGGCCTAAAAATGACAACTAAGACAGGATAGTGGAACGTGCGGGAAGCCCTTATCGAGGTACATGGAATGTATGACGTTATGGGGGAGAAAAGACTTACAAGAAACACCCTCTAGCTCAACTATATTAAAAATGACAAGAAAGTTTTACAAAATACAGTTCCACGACACGGAAACAAGACATACTCAAGTAACTTAACATAAAATGTGATTTAACAAAGAAGGTGATGCTACATTAAAGGTATAGTTTAAACCGAAAGTATTTAATGGATGAAAGAATTGAAACTACGGCAATTGGAACCTAGGGTAAACTCGGACTCATCAAATTAAACTTTTAAGATGACATTAAGCGAAGAAATAATGAAACACAAAAGAAATTAAACTAAATGAAACGAAACCGGAAAACATTGAGAATAACATTGCAAAAACACGGAAATAACACTTACCGCGGAAAGATGGAGCTCCCGAGGGTAGTAGCCCTCGAGCGCGAACGCTCGCTTGGGCGGTCGGATGGAAATTGACGCCGAGCTCACGCATCATTTTTCCCAAGCCGGTAGGAAGACCGGATATGGCCCGATTACAATCAACCAATAAGATCAAACTTACCCTAGATTCCTGGACCTTTTTGCCAATAGGAAATCTCGTGACCATATATGGTCATTTTAACATGGTTAGCAATTGCACAAGTTCTGGAACATTACGATTACAACACCAAAATTTCATCATAGGAAACCGCGCTTGCAGTACAGGTACAGCATGCTCCAAAATAAATCACCTTACAAATTTTACATCAGATTACATAAAAACTACATTTTTAAAAAATCACTTCAAAACACTTTTGCATGTTGCACTGTTCATACAGTTCAATATTTCTTGCCGTTACATAAAATTCCAGTAGAGTCCAGAGTTGCAAAAAATTAAATCCTTCAGACAAATAAAAAAATTAAAATTTACATTTCCAAACACACTGTAGTTTCAGTTCTCCGTCCCACCAACCGGTGACACCTCTTGATATGATCCCACAAATTTGATGCACTAATACTCGTCGCGTAAATGTGGCCGCAAAATTTGGATTTTGTTGATGTTTATCATCAGTAATTTCAAAGAAATGCCATGCATCAGGCGGTCTTCGTAGCATTTGTGGTACAAATTTCTGTAAAAATTTATTAAATCCCTTTAACCCTCTTAGTGCCAGGCCCGGCTGCTCACAGTATGTCAAGAGTGCCAGATTTAGAGAATTTTACAGGTTCTCACTCTCTGGACTAAATAGTTCACAAATGTTATAACTATGACTTGAAATTTGTACTGAATGTTAACAGGAATACACTCTTACTGCGGAACTAAATTAAAATACTAAAATGCCCTTGGGTATTTGGAAAAAATATATTTTCCAAACAATTTTCAAACACCAAAATTAAAAAATCAGAAACAAAACAGAAAATTTAACTAAACGATATATATTGATGACTTCTTTGCAATGTCCAATTTCAGATGAATAAACATGTAAGGTTTCATATTTTAATCTTGAGTATTTTAAGAGTTATGTACAGTGGTATCGTAATATACAATTGGCATGGCCAACAATGGGATCGAACCTGGCACATGGTGATAGATTATCATTGTTCACAAGATGAAAGAATCTCAAGATCAATTGGAATCTGTTTCTTGAGAACATATTTCCAAACCATGGAATATAACGCGAGTTTTTTACCCAATAAGAAAATAAGCTCGGCCTTCTAGCTATACCCATTTCCAACAAAACAGCCTTCATTTCAATCAATGTAACCGGGCGCCACTGCTGTGGTGACAAGACATGATTTCTCATATCTGTTTGTCTCTGTAGTTATGAGGTTCCATGACTGAGCCGTGAAAAATAAAATAAAAATACGCTATAGGTTTGCGTCAAACGAAGGGGCGTGTCTCGGGCCAGGAGTATCATAATAAATACGTGAGGGTTGGTATTTTGCATCTTGACCTAATTGAATTACACGGATATTGGATATTGTTACAGCCGTCATCATCAGTACGGTCATTACCACTCGGACAATGAGCACGTGGTGAATGTTTACAGAAAACTCGCCGTTATCGCTCCAAATAACACTTTCACTTTCCTGTTCCTCACTTGTTGGAGGAGTGAATTCCTTAACTGGGTCTTCATCATCCCCTTTTTTACTAAAAATTATTTAGATATACAGCCAGTTCGTCATCGTTAACAAAATAACTTCTCCCACTAGTCGCCATTTTACTCACGCGGCATGGAGATCACACGTCGTAGATGAACACGGACTTTAGAAATTCAATGCATGATAACGAATGAATTTACGCACTCTCTAGCGACGTAGTTAAAATCTAATGACAATTCTCTATCCCTTTCAGACCTGAAAGAAAACTGGAGGTGTGAATTTTTGTTTGTACGTCAAGAACTGACTAAAATGCTCCTCAATACACATATTAATAGTTTATTTTACAAAATAAAAACTAACATCCGAAAAACAGGACCAACACAATTGTGCGTATCAAAATTCAAAACCTCGTTGTATCACGTACGATGGTGTAGCTTCAAAATTTACGTTCACTAACCAATGTACACACTTCATTGAATATATCCCGGTATTCAGTAAAGCTTCTAGATTAATATAAACGCAGTAAATAAATACTTACTTTCGGCACTACTGCTTCCTGCCATCTCGCCGATCAACTGTGCTTTTTAAACTCTTCTTCCTTCGCCCTGGCGGTCAAGCGCATACTAAAATCAATTGAAATACACGCCACGTGTCCTGCACAATCACTGCAAATACGGTCAGGGATAACTAAAATACGAACCCGCACAATTGTGCGTACTCGGTCTGAAAGGGCTATGGACTAGATACATAAAATGTTGCAATCTGACGGCCCAAGTTGTACAAACTCGTATAGAATTGAGCGCTATCCAAACAACGAAATATCGTTGTCTGGCTCTCTACGGGTTAAATATTCTTAAACATGAATACCATCTAAAAATGGGATTAAATATTAAACGGATACCACAATTATATTCTAATATACTTTTTCATTATACGCAAAACACAACAAGCAGAGGAAATGTAGACGCAAATTTAATACGCATAGACTGAATACAGGTACCACGGCCTACCTTCAGACTTTGTTCACATTCAGTAGTCCATTAGGTCAACATAATGTGCAGGTGGTAAGGAGTTTGGGGTCACGAACACGAAACGGTGGTGGTCGAGTGGTTAGCGTTCAACCTCCGTAATCGCTGGTTCGAGTCCCGTTCTCGCTTTGTTTTTCAACACTGGTCATTTTCTTTAAAATGCTATTTGTTCGGGGCGTCGACCCATGTGGATCTTTTGCCCCTACTGGCACCATATTGTATGAACCTGCGTGTAATTGGAATGGCAGTAGTGTGAAATGTTGTTGTGAGGAAAGGAAGATTAAGGACGTTACAAACACCCAGTCCCCAAGCCAGGGATATTAATAATTATAATAAAAATATCTGACCCTGCTGGGAATCGAGCCCAGGGCCGCCGGGTGACTTCCAATCCGTCGAACGGTGTCAGCTCACGACGACGTTCCATGTTACACCTGTCACATGTACAGCCACTGCTCACAAGGTCTCCTATACAACAATGGGCGCCCACCGGGTCTTTTCCAAGGGGGGCACATTAACAATTTTCTTGAATATAAATACCAATATAACGTCAGCAACATTAAATTGTTTACAGAAATTTGCGAATATAACAGATGCTAGATGACTGTCAGTAAGTTCAGTTTATGAAATAATAATAATAATAATTTCGTGTGGCTATTACTAGCCGAGTGCAGCCCTTGTAAGGCAGACCCTCCGATGAGGGTGGGCGGCATCTGCCATGTGTAGGGAACTGCGTGTTATTGTGGTGGAGGATAGTGTTATGTGTGGTGTGGGAGTTGCAGGGATGTTGGGGACAGCACAAACACTCAGCCCCCGGGCCACTGGAATTAACCAATGAAAGTTAAAATCCCCGACCCGGCCGGGAATCGAACCCGGGACCCTCTGAACCGAAGGCCAGTACGCTGACCGTTCAGCCAACGAGTCGGACAGTTTATGAAATAATCTGGTATGATATTAAACAATTGAACATCAACTTTTTAGAATTCCAGGGGGGGAGCGCCCCCCTTGCGGGCGCCCATGTATACAACTGCCGCTGGCACAGGGGGCATGTGGTGCGCAGACAACACACCTGCGCATCAGTGCTCCGCTATCCCATGACATTTGCTCAGTCAGTGTACATGGCATGATAAAGACATAGTGACTTACTAACCTCATTTCATAGGATATGAACAACGTTGCAAGCTTAAGTAAGAAATGTAACTATCTCCCTGTTTTGAATTCCCTTGCAACATTTCATATTTCACCTCCTATGTTGGGTAATTAAGAATGCACATTGTTACCGCTACTACAGTGGTTACACTAAACACAATAAAGGGAGGAAAGTAAAACCCACTACACACTCAGTGAAACTTCAGCTGGAACTAGGCGAATCTCCGCCGATAACAACTTTAGTAAATATCAGTAGGGCCAACTAGACGACAATAAACTAGGAAGGTGGGAGGAGGCTGCGAACCTATCAAAGCCATGTATATGGCTTAGGTCGCAGATTCAGAAATAATCAACCGTGATTCTTAATTTTCAAAATATTGTTTACAAAAGGGTTTTACAAATAAATTCCTCCATGCGGAAGGTACTGACACACAACTATAGCTTCCTACCAGTTCAAGAATTCAAACCAACTATTGTACAATGCAATTTAGTAGTTGTAATACGCTATTACAAGCTACAGTGAAGTTAAATGTACTTCTCAAAAACTCTGACATGCATCAAGTGACAAGAGGCAAACCCCACTACAATTCACATATTTAGTGAAACAAGGAAAGGGGAAAGCCTCGAAAACAACCACGCAAGCCTAGCTGAAAAGCTAAGGCGTCAAACATAATTAATTTGGCGAATCTAGGTGAGGTTAGAGCAGACTCCTATAGGAAAAAGCAAGCGAACATTACAGGGAATTTAAGCAGGAACGGAAATCAAGAGTGCTTACCCGAAGGTGGCCCATCCCGGTAGCGAGGCGACGTCAAAACTTCGGACAGCCAGATAGGCTGCTCACAGACCACAGACAGACCAAGTCCGACTGGTCAGACCACGAAATGCTGCCTGGCCTTGCAGTAGCCAATCAGAATGCATGAGCCCGCCTATCGTCACCCAGATTCACCAATCACAACTCCTACTTCAGTCGCGAACTTTAACAAAGTTTCTCGAATACACACGCTCGCGAACCTTCCATTTCCAGAACTGTCAGAAAATACTTTATAGAATACATAATCAACAAAAGGCAACACAGCCTGTTCAAAAATTCGCGTCACAAATTTACTGGACACTTCTAGAACTGAAATTTACTATTTACAAATACAATATGTTATCAAATATTACACTATACAGGTTAGTTTGTTACCAATAAAACATCACCATATCTAATATCATACAGCAAGTACTACGGAAGGTTTACAAATAAAGTCTTCAATAAACACTTTCCACTTTCCAACACATTCTACACCTGGACACACATGGTAAATTAATTTTAGTAAAATTTTAAAGCGGATATGGGTGGTACATTTATGTGCACTAATGGTAAGGTTTGTAGTACTTTAGTCAATGTACTGTAGGTCAGGTGTGGGTAATTTATTACTTGGCTGACCTGTCATACCTGTAGTGCTTGGAAAGGTTGATTGTGAATTGTGTATAACGGAATTGGATGAATTGCAATGTGTCATGTTGTAACCTCAGCAGCATATGTATTTAAAATTTATTTTTCTTGGTAAATTTCTTTTATTAAGTTTTGGCTTCCTTCTGTAAATTTGTTGATCTAGGGTAAACTCCAGTAACTTTTTATCTGTTTTCCTTGCTTTTTTTCTCTTCTTTTGAGATTTTGAAAGAGTGCTTGCCCTGCGGGCTGCCGAATCCCGAAGTTTTAGAATGGGAGCGTACCTCCCTAGGGGGTTTGGTGCTTCAAAATATATGTAGTTAAGGAAGAAAATATAAATCCCACCCTTGAAACTTCAGTTTTCCTATAAGTTCTTCCGTAGTGCTGGCAAATGGCCTTACTTCTTCTGTTCTCCGTTTCTGCTGCACATTGATCTCTGTTCTAGCGACTGCGATAACCGGGTCCATCCAAGAGAGAACCTGCCGTGCCCGTTGAAAAAGCACTACGAATTTCCAGCCGATTAGCATCCAATCCTGGAGTTGAATGACTAAAAGTTCCTGGTGGTGGCAGTTGCTCTGTACTGTGCCACACCTCACTACTTGCTTTCTGTAAGTCTACTACATGGGTGAGCTGAAATGAAGCTTCGCTGGTGGTGTGTGGACACAACCCACCCAGTAAAATTAAAGTGTTAAAATGTATTTGTTTTGAGCCCAGCTTGAATTTGAAGGGGGGGGGGGGGAGATGTGACCTGTGTTTGGACAGTCATCAAGAGAGGATGGAGAAATTTATTCTGTATTCTAAAAATTATTGTAGTATATTTAATTTAATTTCGGAAGCCTCAAGAAAAGATTTTGACATTAAAATCTCAATCGTTGTAATATATATATATGTGTGTTCTTTATCTATCTAAGTTTGGAAATGTGAAGAGAAAGAGACATTTGATTTGCAGGGATTTTGTAATATTGTGTAATTGTGTTTTAGGATCGAGGTATGTTCATTTTGATACATAACTTGTGAGGCGGCGTCTGCCACGTGTCGTTTTCTTGATGATGAAATATTATTGCATAGCGAAAAATTCTCGAACTTCCCCTGTGGAAATCTGCTGAATTGAGATTGGTCAGAATAACGACCTTTTCCATTGTTGAATATAGAGATCTGGGGAAATTCTGTGCCCGTATTGGTTACTTCGTGATCGGTCCATTTCTGCATCGTGTGTGTGCGATGCGTGTGTTCTGGGTCTTTTCGATCGGATCACCGTAGCGAGCGCACGCCCTCGGGGTCTCCCCCGTCTGGGGGTCCCCGATCCCTCTAGGTAAGTGCTGAGTTATTTTGTTTGATTTAATTTACATTCTTTCTTGTGTTTCGGCCATTTTCTCATTTAAAGTAAATTTATGTGATAATGTAAATTTTATTTTGCACATCAGATTTTCCTCTAGACTTCCACATCCACCAATTTAGGGTTTTTGAATGACTGTGCCTTGATGGGCAGTCATAGCATTTTGTTGTTGGAGGCAAGTCTCTTGTTCATTATTTGTAACTAAATGTAAATTTAACTTCCTTTTCTTGATTAACGATGTTATGTAAAGATTTGTTTTCCCGTCATGCAGTCATGTTGAAGTTTAATCCATATCGTCGGAAGATTACCCTTTGTATTTTATAAAGTTATTTAAATATCCTTTATTTTAAATGTGCTTAACTGTCATCGGCTATGTTGTTTGTTTGTTTATTCTCTTCTTTGTTAATAATTATATTATTTCGAGGGCGTTTGCTGCGTGCTTTCCTTTCGCCACAACGAGGTACGATGTCATGGCCTAGTAGGGTTCCTTACCCGTTTCCACATACTTCCGTAGTTGTCGCTCATTAGACCTGTAAGTCAACGTCTTCGCAATGCGAACACAGTGTTAATTTGGTTTTAATTTCATATTTTTCAAATTTTTTATTATTTTCATTTTTTGTTATACAATTATTATTATTTTGTGCCTTTGGTTGTGTACCATACACAACCATTAACCCGACTCAAGGACGATTGGGCCACCTTCTCTATTGTCGACTTGAGTAACTCCTGCCTAGTGCATCAGCGTTGCGGGGTGGGCATCTTCTACTCCAGTAGGCCGGTGGAAAAGGATGGCTAAGTTCAGGTGGGGACCCAGTCCCACGGGGTATAACGTGTAACCCATGTCCAGGGTTACGGGTGAAGACCTTAACGGCAGATCCAGCAGAGAAGGAGACCTTCGGAATGGTGGAAAGGGAGGATGAGGCAAACCATCGTCACTGGGGTTAATTAGTTGAGGACGTAAGACGGAGTAGACGGGACTCCTGAGTCGTGGTGAAGACAACCTCTGTAGGGTTGAGTGTGGGATTAACGGCCTCACCTTGCAAAAAAAGCATTGTTCTGAAGACTTCTACGAGTAAACCGGACGAAAATCAAAGACTCTAATAGGATTTGAACCTATCTCAGATAGAATATGTAAGCTTCCAGTTAAGGGGAAGTTCAGGAACATAACTTTTATAGCAGCACATGCACCAATTGAAAATGCGGATGAGGAAAGGAAGGAACAATTTTATGATGAGTTAGTACAAACCGTTGAAGAGGAAACAAGATATGACATGATTACTATTTTAGGAGATTTTAATGCCAAAGTGGGAAAGGAAGAGTGTATAAAACCAATAGCAAGAAAATACACAATACATGAAGAATCAAATGAGAATGGTTTTCATTTGGCAGAGTTTGCAACTACGAGTGGTCTTATAATTAACACGTTCAGTACCTGCTTGTGAGCGGGACACCTGAATGCCCGGCCCTCTTGGCGTGCATCACTTAACACAATTTAAAATTACTCCTAAACTATAAATGTTACAAAAATGATACTTTGTGCTTACCTCTAGTGAATATTCAGGGTGCGATATCTGGTGTCACAGGTTTCAAAATTCGTCTAATTTTATACAGCCTATCTGTACTTTCGGCATAATGATTACTGTCACCGAAGTGAAGAAATTGTTACAAGTGAACTATGTAGCATGAGTGGAATGTAAATTTTTTAAGACTTTATTGGCGAAGTACTATATAATATTTTATTTACACTGACTGACAGTGACAATGCAACACCAAGGAGGAGTGGTTCGAAAGGGATGAAAGTTGGGGAAAAAAACAGAGACGGCACGGACGAATAATTGATGTTTATTTCAAACCGATATGCATTTACACAATGCGCACGGCATCGACTCAGTAGGATGTAGGACCACCGCGAGCGGCGATGCACGCAGAAACACGTCGAGGTACAGAGTCAATAAGAGTGCGGATGGTGTCCTGAGGGATGGTTCTCCATTCTCTGTCAACCATTTGCCACAGTTGGTCGTCCGTACGAGGCTGGGGCAGAGTTTGCAAATGGCGTCCAATGAGATCCCACACGTGTTCGATTGGTGAGAGATCCGGAGAGTACGCTGGCCACGGAAGCATCTGTACACCTCGTAGAGCCTGTTGGGAGATGCGAGCAGTGTGTGGGCGGGCATTATCCTGCTGAAACAGAGCATTGGGCAGCCCCTGAAGGTACGGGAGTGCCACCGGCCGCAGCACATGCTGCACGTAGCGGTGGGCATTTAACGTGCCTTGAATACGCACTAGAGGTGACGTGGAATCATACGCAATAGCGCCCCAAACCATGATGCCGCGTTGTCTAGCGGTAGGGCGCTCCACAGTTACTGCCGGATTTGACCTTTCTCCACGCCGACGCCACACTCGTCTGCGGTGACTATCACTGACAGAACAGAAGCGTGACTCATCGGAGAACACGACGTTCCGCCATTCCCTCATCCAAGTCGCTCTAGCCCAGCACCATGCCAGGCGTGCACGTCTATGCTGTGGAGTCAATGGTAGTCTTCTGAGCGGACGCCGGGAGTGCAGGCCTCCTTCAACCAATCGACGGGAAATTGTTCTGGTCGATATTGGAACAGCCAGGGTGTCTTGCACATGCTGAAGAATGGCGGTTGACGTGGCGTGCGGGGCTGCCACCGCTTGGCGGCCGATGCGCCGATCCTCGCGTGCTGACGTCACTCGGGCTGCGAATGGACCCCTCGCACGTGCCACATGTCCCTGCGCCAACCATCTTCGCCACAGGCGCTGCACCGTGGACACATCCCTATGGGTATCGGCTGCGATTTGACGAAGCGACCAACCTGCCCTTCTCAGCCCGATCACCATACCCCTCGTAAAGTCGTCTGTCTGCTGGAAATGCCTCCGTTGACGGCGGCCTGGCATTCTTAGCTATACACGTGTCCTGTGGCACACGACAACACGTTCTACAATGACTGTCGGCGGAGAAATCACGGTACGAAGTGGGCCATTCGCCAACGCCATGTTCCATTTATCGTTCGCTACGTGCGCAGCACAGCGGCGCATTTCACATCATGAGCATACCTCAGTGACGTCAGTCTACCCTGCAATTGGCATAAAGTTCTGACCACTCCTTCTTGGTGTTGCATTTGCTCTGTCAGTCAGTGTATTATGACCTAACCTGTACTGTATAATGTTGTAACATAGGCATTTGTAAATAGTAGAATTCTGTCTATAGTTCCTGGAAAGATCCAGAAAGTTACATAACTTTTGTACAGGGTGTGTTACTTTGTTGGTATGTGTTCTAGAAAGTGTGTTCTGTCTATTCTGGAAAAATACGACTCTCGCGATCATGCGTATTCTAGAATGTTAGTCAAAGTTCACGATCGAAAGTAAGGTTGTGATTGGTGAGTCTAGGTGGCGATAGGGAACACGTGCACGCTGATTGGTTACCTCCAAGGCCAGTAATTCCTATATATAGTGAGCGAGGCAGTGTTCGAATGAATTCTGTATGTCTCGGTTTATCTGTCTGCGAGCAGCCTATCTGGTTGACGTCCCCCGGCTTCCAGGATGGCACACTCCTCGGGTAAGCACTCTTGAATTCCTTTCCTGCTAAAATTTCCGTAATGTTCCGATTTGCTTTTCATACAGGAGTCTGCCCTAACCTCGCCTAGATTCACCAAATTAATTACTTACGATGCCTTAGTTTTTCAGCTGGACTTACCTGTTCGTTTCCGAGGCATTCCCGTCTTGTTTCACTAAAATATGAATATTGTAGTTTAATAGTATTTCCCTTGGGGTTTGCCTCTGATAGTTCTGTATCACTTTAGGTACGCTACATTTTGGATAACCTGTAAATTGCATTGGTAACTAGATGTACAGTTGATTTGTAATTTGAATTTACACTGCTACGAATAACCTATGTATATCACTGAACTTACAGCTCATAACTTGGAATGTATTTGTAGAATTATCTTGTAAATAATATTTTTAAAAACTAAGGATCACGGTGATTCATTTCGGAATCCGCTATCTAAGCCATGTCCATGCCTTTGGTAGGTTCCCAGCCCTTCCATCTTCCCGTTTTGTCGTTCACTAGTTGGCCCTACTGATAGTTACGTACTTGTTTTGTTGGAGATCCGCGTAATGCTAGCTACTGTTTTTCCGAGTGGGTAGTGTTTTCTTATATTGTGTATTGTACTCTTACCTTCCCCTTTTAACTGTGTTTGTGCCTTGTTTGGTGTTACCACTGTAGTAGAGGTAACAGAAATGAAAGAATATAAGGGAAGCGTGTTCGGGACAATGTATTAGAAAATATTGGAGTATGAAAAACAGGGTCTTCGGTCCAGTACATTTTAATATCAGGATTTTGGACTAAATGGTTTGCATGATTACATGATTGAATTCTTTGTGAAAGTCCGGGGCACCGCACTTGACTCACGTATAGATTGGTCTGCTCACACACATACTGATAACAATCGTCATTCATGCAAATACTCACGTAACTCAAAATATCCTGCTTATTTTCTATTTGAACGTTTATACCTGAATTCTCTCTAAATGGTGGAACGGGTGGACAATAACTAGGATGATAATGTATCAGGCACTTCACTTTTCTCTATAGGCTTATCTCATTCAGAAATCAGAATTTCCTCGCCACTCTCACTTTCAGTATCCGAGTCTATTTCAGGAATAAGTTTAATCACCAGAATCATCATTGTGAACAATACCTAATAATTAATCTTCCGTAAGAAACTTTGTTTTATGAGCCATTATACTACACTTGGTAAGAACGACACGCACTGCATTGGAATCTCAAGTACCGTCTTAACGCGCGAGGAAGTGCTGAGATATTCCCGCTGAAACTGCTAAGATAAACATGAGCCCACTCAACGCGGAGGTTATCTCAAAAAGGTCAATCAACTTCCTGCTACAACCAGTAACGCAGACTAAGGTGTAAGAATGCATAAATGATGAATATAAACAGCATTGCTTCGCGCGGAACATTAAACGTCTTACGCCGTCCACGGCCCACAGGTTAGGAGCAAGCTTAAACGTCTTACGCCGTCCATGGCCCGCAGCATAGGAGCAAGCTTAAAACGTCTTACGCTGTCCGTGGCCCGCAGCATAGGAGCAAGCTTAAAACGTCTTACACCGTCCATGGTCCGCAGCATAGGAGCAAGCTTAAATGTCGTACGCCGTCCACGGCCCACAACATAGGAACAAGCTTAAACGTCTTACGCCGTCCACGACCCACAACATAGGAGCAAGCTTAAACGTCTTACGCTGTCCACGGCCCGTAGCATAGGAGCAAGCTTAAACGTCTTACGCTGTCCATGGCCTGCAGCATAGGAGCAAGCTTAAAACGTCTTACGCCGTCCACGGCCCACAACATAGGAGCAAGCTTAAACGTCTTACGCCGTCCACGGCCCACAACATAGGAGCAAGTTTAAACGTCTTACGCTGTCCATGGCCCGCAGCATAGGAGCAAGCTTAAACGTCTTACGCCGTCCATGGCCCACAACATAGGAGCAAGCTTAAACGTCTTACGCTGTCCATGGCGCACAGCATAGGAACAAGTTTAAACGTGTTACGCCGTCCACGGCCCGCAGCATAGGAGCAAGCTTAAACGTCTTACGCCATCCACGGTCCACAACATAGGAGCAAGCTTAAACGTCTTACGCTGTCCATGGCCCACAGCATAGGAACAACCTTAAACGTGTTATGCCGTCCACGGCCCGCAGCATAGGAGCAAGCTTAAAACGTCTTACGCCGTCGACGGTCCGCAATGAGTTAAAAGCACCTGCTTTGATCATAAGGAAATACATAAAGAAATGTGGAAGATGCCAGGAAGCACAGTGGTAAATCAAATAGATCATGTACTAGTGACTGCGAAGCATGCGGCATCCATTATTGACATAAGGACATGCAGAGGGCAAAACTGTGATTCTGATAATTATTTATTAAAAGTAATAGAAAGACAAAAATTGGCAACAGGACAGAGGAGACAACATATGGAAAGAAGGAGATGGAATTTGGAAAAACTACAACCAGAAGGAAAACAAGAATTTCAGTCAAGAATGAACAATACTTTACAGACGATTGGACAAGTATCTGGAATAGAGGAAAGGTGAGCAAAAGTTAAAAGGTGCATACAAACACTGGGTATAGCTAAAAAAGAAAATAAATATTTGGTTTGATACAGAGTGCGATGAAGCGATTGGAAGGAAGAATGCAGCAAGAGCAAAAATGTTACAGAGAGATACAAGGACAAATAGGTAAAAGTATGAGAAATATACACGTGAAGCTAATAACATCTGTAAGAAGAAGAAAAGAGAGACGCTTAAGAAGAAAGTAGAGAGTGTAGAGACACAAAGGTTACAGAAGAAGACAAAGGAATTCTACAATGAAATTAATTATTTAAGGAAGGGGTATAAGCCAAGAACAAAAAAAGGTAAGCTACTACAGAATGAAAGATGGACCGAATACTTCCGAGAGCTCCTTAACAAGGAAAGAGAAGAGGTGGAAGAAAGTGAAAGGCATATGGAGCAGAGTGGGCCAGAACAATGGATAAATGCCCTCACATTGAAAGATGTAGAAAATGCAATTGCAAACTAAAATAACCACAAAGCAACAGAAGACGGATTAACAAGTGAACTGATTAAGAATTGTAGCAAAGAAGTGCTACAAGAGGTACGTGAACTTATTATTAAGATTTGGGACGAAGAACGGATACCTGATGAGTGGAATGCACTAATTACACTGCTGAATATCATCTATAAAGTATTTTCAAATATCCTATTACAATATCTGACTCCACATGCTGGATGAAGCACATGTGGAGCACATTAGATCAAATATTCATGGTACGTCAAATGATGGAAAAATGCTATGAGCATAATATAGATCTACATATGTTGTTTGTAGATTTTAGACAAGCATTTGACAGTATACACAAGGATGGTAGAAACTGATTAGGATGTTCAGAATGAGATTAGAAGAAGTCAGGGCAAAGGTGATGGTGGATGGAAGAATTGGAAATGAGTTTGCTCTTAATACAGGAGTCAGACAAGGTGATGCACTATCAGCTACTTTGTTTAATCTGCCATTAACCAAGTCCGTGAAAAAATTATGGATACCGGAAATATTGTATATAAATCTAAACAAATTTGTGTGTATGCAGATGATGTAGTGTTGATGGCCAGGAATGATCGAAATGAAGGAAATGTTTCTTGAAATGGAGGAAGCAGGAAAACGGCTGTGATTGGAGGTGAATGACAGTAAATCCAAGTATATGCATGTGACTGTTATTGTTGCATTTGATCCACACAACACCTCTCTGGTAGCTCACGAAATAATTCAAATTGCACTGAATGAAACCACATGTTTATTGTACACATAGATCACTTAAAACTAACAAATACATTAACCGAAACACGCGTGTCCACTTGAGTTCCTCCCATCACGCCACTCTCCTCTTACTCAGAGTCCTTGACCAGTGCTGCCACTGTCCACATATCAGGTGAAATAAAAAGAGCTAAGCAATCAAACATGCCGCCCACCTAATTTGGACTACAAATTACAAATGAATGAATAAACTGACACACAAAAGGAGTATGTACATTGCAAGTCACCAAAACGAAGAACAAAAGAAAACAAAAAAGGAAAACAACTGCACTGTAAACTCTGCATAGTTCAGTCATCTGATGCTGCAGTATAACAAGATACATGGACATGTGAATCAATAGCAGAAAAAACACACAACTACACATCCACAGATAATGGGTGCCTCATGGGTCAGTAGGTAGGAAACAGGCATCTCTTGGTCACTGGTCGTTGGTAGGTTCCTTTGGCAGTGCACACAGACACCACACGAACATGACCGTCAGCTCCAGGATGAACCTCCTCTGTGATGCCAGTCTGCCACATTAGGGGTGGAAGATTGTCCTCCTTGATAAGGACAAGTGTTCCTGTCTGGACGTTGGTCTTGGGGTTGTGCCATTTGGTTCGCTGCTGTAATTGAGAGAGATAGTCACATGACCATCGCTTCCATATTTGCTGTCGACACCGCTGAACTAGCTGCCATCTAGATATATATGAAATTGAAGTAGTAAGACAGTCTGGTTCAGGGAAGGATGAGAGTGATTCACCAATCAAAAAATGTCCAGGAGTGAGGAAGGAAAATTCATCAGGATTGTTGGGTAAGGGGGTTATTGGTCGGGAGTTTAAGCACGCTTCAATCTGAGTTAAAAGGGTGTACATTTCTTCAAAGGTGAGAAGTGTGTCTCCGGCGACCCTCTTGAGGTGATTCTTCACTGACTTGATTCCTGCTTCCCAAAGACCTCCAAAATGGGGAGCATGAGGTGGAATGAAGTGCCAGTCAATACCTTCGTTGGACGCAAACTCCTTAACAGCAGACTGATGACTGCGGGACCTCATCAGGTGCTGCAACTCCTTCAGCTTTCTCATTGCTCCAACGAAGCAGATTCCATTATCACTAAAGATCTTGCTGCATCGTCCACGTCGTGACATGAACCTCCGTAGAGCTGCAATGAATGCCTCAGTAGATAGACTGCTAACAAGCTCGAGATGAACTGCTTTCGTGGCCATACACACGAAGAGGGCAATGTAACATTTGGTTCGTGTCCTGCTCCTAAGGGTGCCATGCTTGACATACAAGGGACCTCCATAGTCAACTCCACAGTTGGAAAATGGTTTGCTGGAGTTAACCCTTGCTGGGGGTAGCTGACCCATGAGTTGGTTTGTCGTGGTTGCCTTTAACTTGAAACAAGTGAGACAGTTGTGAATTACCTGTCTAACGATAGATTTCCCATTAGTGAACCAGAATCTCTGACGTAGAGAAGCTAACACCAACTGACTTCCCCCATGTAAAAGCCTATGATGTTCATGCAGGATGATGAGTTTGGTGATATGGTGTTTAGGATGCAATATGAAGGGATGTTTCTGGTCGTAGGGGGCTGAAGAATTTTCAAGTCTACCGCCCACCCTAATCAAATTGGCGCTGTCAAGAAAAGGATGGAGCGCCATAAGTTTGCTTTCAGATGGGATCATCTTCCCCTGTTGCAGGTTATGTAGTTCTTGCGCAAAGGTGGAATGTTGCGACATGCCAACGACAACCTTCAAGGAATGACGTAACTCAGCTGTGGTCAATGGCCCATGGCGCCTCTCAGTAACATTACTTCGAAGATTTTGAAGAAATCTAAGCAAATAGGCTGTCGTCGTAGTCTAGACCAACTGGAAAAGCGTCTAAGGTAGTCGTCCAGGTCATGGTTAACTGCAACGAGGCACATAGTTGGCGCTCGCTCTTCTGGTATGTTAGAGATGGTTTCCTTTAAGACTGGCCAAGTTGATGGATGATTCTGAAGCCAACTAGGTCCCGCCCACCATAGCAGCATTGTCTCAAGTTCCTGTGGTTCAAGTCCTCTTGAAATACAGTCTGCGGGATTGTCTTGTGAGGGAATGTGTTTCCAGTCCTCTACTCTTGACAAGTCCTGTATTTCTGACACCCTGTTAGCCACAAAAGTCTTCCAAGAATTGGGTGAATCTGCTATCCAAGCTAGAACTACCGTAGAGTCCGTCCAGTAATATCGAGCATCAATTCTCATGTTGATAGCTACAAACACCTTATCCATCAATCGGCTCAATAGTACAGCACCACATAGCTCCAGCCGAGGTAACGAGATTTGCTTTAGAGGTGCCACACTCGACTTAGCAGTCAACAGGGAGACGGTAACATCACCATTGATACTAATGCATCGCAGGTAAACACAGGCGCCATACGCTTTCTCCGATGCGTCCGAGAAACCATGTAGCTCCAGGCGCACCATTGCTCCGTTACATGTGACTCTCCTTGGTATGACGATGTTACTCAGTGCAGATAGGTGTTTATGGGTGTTTATCCATAAAATTTCAATTTGGTTGGGGAGGGACTCATCCCAGTCTACTTGTTGTTGCCAAAGTGTTTGGATGAAGAGTTTGCATCGTACAATAACTGGACCAAGTAGTCCCAAAACATCAAATATGGCTGCTACAGTAGCCAGAATGGTGCGTTTAGTCCACTGTGGAGGAGCATCCTTAGTTGATGTAACTCCGAACTTGAATATATCTTCAACAGGGTGCCAGAGAATACCAAGTGTTTTCACTACATCTCCAAAATTTAAATTACAAGGGACCTGATTTTCTTGCAGTTCTAAAGGAATGGATGCCAATATGTCAGGGTGATTAGCACGCCATTTCCTAAGTCTAAATCCTGCTGTGTTTAGAAGGGAAGTCAGTTCTGCCTGTAACTAATGGGCATCTTGGATGGAGTTGGTTCCAGTCAGCAGGTCATCAACATAGAAATCACGTGACACAACTCCACAGGCCCGTGGAAATCTTCGTTGCTCTTCCCTTGCCAACTGAATCAGACATCTGGTTGCTAAGAATGGAGCTGCTGCTGTCCCATAGGTCACCGTTGTAAGCCTACAGGTCTTCAGCGGTTGATGGGGTGAACTGCGCCATACAATTCTCTGTAAATCGCGGTCTTCAGGATGGACGTTGATCTGGCGATACATTTTCTCGATATCTGCAGTTATGACGTACTTGTGGGTACGAAACCGAAGGACAATGGAGAACAGATCTTGTTGCACTGTGGGTCCGACCATCATTATGTCATTAAGAGATACTGACGTTGTAGTTTTACACGACGCATCAAAGACTACCCTAACCTTCGTCGTAGTGCTACCTTTCTTTACAACAGCATGATGAGGCAAGTAGTAGGATCCTTGACTTTGAATAGGGGCTTCGATTTCCTCCATGTGTTCTAGTTGGTGATATTCTTGCATGAAGTTAGTATATTCCTCCTTCATTGCAAGCTGTCTTTCCAGTCTTCTCTCCAAGTAATGGAAACGTTTCTTAGCAGTGTCCAGTGAGTCTCCTAGGTTGCTCCGACTGGAACGAAGGGGCAGTTTAACCATGAAACATCCTGTTTCTTCTCGAGTGGTGTGCCTCTGAAAGTGTTCTTCACATTCCCTTTCTTCCTTTGTGAGTGGATTGGTCCTCACTTCTTCCTGTGCCCAGAAGCGCTCAACCTGTGCGCGGCAGCATGTCACCCTTTAAAAATAAAGCCTTAGTTGTAGCACTTCCATGTTGTACAGAGTGGTTCGGTATACAGCCAGCAAGTACCCAGCCAAGAGTAGTGTTATGAAGAATGGGATAGCCTTTCCTTGTGCGCTGCCCAGGTAGTAAGATATCATAGAACACACTTGCTCCCAGGAGAAGATCAATATCGTGTGGTTGGTTAAACCGTGAGTCTGCTAATACTATGTCCGCAGGCAAGTTCCAGTCATCACAGTTAATTCTAGTAGTAGGAAGTTGACCAGTTATTTGTCCTAACACAGAGCAAACAATGGATTTCCCATAATCACTAACTCTGGAAGAGATGGAAACTTGGCAAATATGTGAAGATTCCACTGTTTTCATATTGCTGATGCCACTGATTGGCATAGAATGGCGACTCAGTTTGAGTCCTAGTCGGTTCGCAAGGCCATGCGACACGAAATTCATCTGAGAACCACTGTCCAGTAAGGCTCGACATTCATGAACTCTACCACTACTGTCCCTAATATGAAGCACAGCAGTTGAGAGGAGAACTTCATGTTGTTGAAATGCTCCTTTCAAAGAGCAATATGACTGCTGTTGTTGGGGATAGACTGTCGAATTTGATGACCTCTGGTTGTCTTGCTGATAATGTAGCAGAGTGTGATGCCTTTGGTTACACATTCTACAACTGCCTGAAGTGCAACTGTTTGCAATGTGGTCACCTTTCAAACAATTGAGACAGAGCCTGTGGTCTCTAATTAACTTGATGCAGTCATTAACAGACATATCCTTAAATTTAGAGCACCGATAGAGAAAATGAGAAGCACCACAAAGTTCACATGATGAGGGAATGGAGGTGTATGTACTGGTGGAAGGCTTGGAAGATCCGCTGACCTTGCCTATTTCTTGCTTCTCTGCTCCGGTCTTATGGGAGGAGACGATTTCTAGTGTCTGGCAGTTACATTCAAGAAGGAGGATTAAGTCTTGTAAACTTGGGCATTTGTCCCCTGAGGTCGAGTTCTCCCACTGTTTACGTAGACTTAGGCTTATCCGTTGGAGTACTAAATGTGATAGGATGACCTCATGCAAGGGGGTCTTAATTTTCAAGGCTCCTATCGCATTCAGATTGCTACACAGCTGATTTATAAGCATTCTTAGGTCTTTGGGTGATTCACCCTTAACAACTGGAAGTGACAGAAGCTCTTTGACGTGAAGATCTAAGATGAGCCTTGGGTTATGATAACGATTACATATTAAGTCCCATGCTACTTTGAAGTTTTCTTGCGTTACTGGAAGGTTTTCAATTAATTTATGAGCTTCATCTGATACACATGACAGCAAGTAATAATAGCGTTGTATGTCAGTCAAAGAGTCATTACTGATGATTAGCGACACAAAGGTGTCATGAAAGTGCATGAATTCTGCGATAGAACCCTTAAATTTAGGCAAAGAAATAGTAGGTAATTTGAGTAAGTGGCCATTGCTTGTGGTTGAACTGTCTATAGGAGAGGAAGGCAAGGCAGTGTTAGTTAACAAAAGAGTTTGAATTTTTGACTGAATGTCTAAACAAATTTCTTCAAATGCTTCCCTATCAGAATCATGACTAACGTCGTCGTCATTTATTTCGAGTTGACTCTGAACATCGTTGTATTCTTCGATACTTCTTTGTAAAAGATCCTGCCTCAATTTGATATCATTTAAATTTTCTCCTTGAAAGTTACTGATAAAGTTTCCTAAGCGAGTAACTCGAGATTTCACAACAGCCCTTTTCTTCGTCAATGTGCGCTTTAGTTTTTCTTCCATTATGGGAAGGACAAGCAAGGAATAACAAGGAATGACAATTGAACCAGACTGCACTCACCCTTCGAGGACGCGATGATGCTGCTCCTGGTGGCTGACTCGTGAGTTGAAATTCCCGTTGGCTGCACTGATCCTTGTTCTGGCGGTGTACTGTCACTGTTGGCTCCACTGGCTGAAAGTGTGGTGGCAGCCCTGTTGTATGATGGCGTGGCTTAATTTGCTCTACAACATGGCGCTTCCCGCTGAAATCCACTCGTTTTCTTCTTGCACCTCAACACTGGCATGAACTGCTTTGATGCATATGATTTCACATTGAAAATGATTCTGACACTATAACCTCCTTACTTGTTCGCTCGCCCACTACGGCAATGTAATTATTTCCTTGATGTTCTACGCATGGACTGACCTCGTGGTTCAAGCGTGCTGTTACAGCATATCTCGGTTTAATAATGCACAATGAAAATCGTAAAGTCACACTGAAATGAATTCGGTCCACCTGTACTCCCATGAGGAGGAATATTTAATGAAACAATGATGCCGATGCGGTGAAGTGAAGCACGCTACGCTAAGGTACCGTATCAGTTTGAACATTAGGCCTACGGTTTGCACACTGCGTATCCGGCCCGGAGGACCAAAAAATGTTGCATTTGATCCACACAACACCTCTCTGGTAGCTCACGAAATAATTCAAATTGCACTGAATGAAACCACATGTTTATTGTACACACAGATCACTTAAAACTAACAAATACATTAACCGAAACACGCGTGTCTACTTGAGCTCCTCCCATCACGCCACTCTCCTCTTACTCAGAGTCCTTGACCACATGTCAGGTGAAATAAAAAGAGCTAAGCAATCAAACAGTTATAGAGGGCAGAAGAAGTCAAGATAATTTAACATAAATGGGCATAGTTTTGAGAATGTACGAAGTTTTGAGTATTTGGGAACCATGTTGACAAATAATAATAGAATAAGTGAGGAGATACATTGTAGAATAATAGCTGGAAACAGGGCCTATTATGCTAATCTTACATTATTTAAATCTCGCCTATCTACAAAATTCAAAATATATAAGACCCTTATTAGACCTGTAATGACATATGGCTCAGAAGCCTGGAACCTTTTAGTTGATGATGCAAATAAATTAAGAATGTTTGAAAGAAAGATTATTAGACAAATATATGGCCCAATTCAAGACCAGAATGGTTGGAGGATTAGGACGAATGCTGAAATACAGAGCACATTAGACCAGGAGGATATAGTTAGATTTATTAAGGCACAGAGACTGCAATGGCTTGGCCATGTGGAAAGAATGGAGGAAGATCGAATGCCAAGAAAAGTAGTTAAATACCGAATAGATAAAAGACGGCGACAAGAAAGGCCCCGAGACCAGCCGCTCAGGATCGAAGTAGCGCCGGATAAGTAAGTATTATTATTTTGTGTATGCTCTGCAATCCTTGTCTTCAGTGATTCACTCCACTTCTCAGACTATTATTTCTTGAGTTTAAAAAAATGCTTCAAGAGTGGGAAAATTATGATTGTAAATGCATTGAGCACAAGGGTAGTTCTCATTAGCTTGGAGCCACTTAGCAAGTTTTTGTTCAATATACAGTCTGTGAACATTGGTCTCCTCCATTCGCTTCACATGAATCCTGTGTCAGCCGTTATTGCGACTACCCGCGCTCATGACTGTTATTGTAACTTGCACAGCAATGCAACAGCACCTATTCAAAAATGTTATACGTGTAATGGAGCACGGAAGAGTCGTCTTGACAAGTATAGTAATCTGTTTTTTGACTTGCTTGTCAAAGTGGAACAAAACTCCTAACTCTGAACTGTAAAAAACTGAAAGCCATGCTTGTATGAATTGCTCTGACTTTATTGTACAAGGATACAAGAAGCAACAATAAACAAACACTACTTCTTCACGACTTGGATGACATCTTCATCGTGCATCACATGATGGAGACCAACTCGCTGGGGGGAGTACTTGGTACTTGTTCCCTGTAACACAACCAAATATTCTCCTATGTAACAGTAGCAAACATCACAAAATTATGTGTAAAATTACACTTACAATACTATACATATAAACAGAAAGAGGACTATTCAAGACTTGTCATAACAATGATCAGCTCATTTCACACTTCTAGGACACGTTTAAGGCTCTTATTTCAGCCATCTTCAGCTAATTGGTCACTTTAAAAGTGATACGTTATTTTCACATTAAAAACCCGTTCATTAGTTGCAAGAAAGAGCCTCTCCAAAGATTGTGTGGTTTCTGGGGAACACCAACAATCAACTCAGACAGACAGAAATAAGATGAGCAGATGGCACTGTGTCATTCCAGTCGGTAAATCATGCTGTACTGTTCACCTGCATACAGGATTTGAATTAGCATGCCATCTATACCTCGTCCAAAACCAAGTTAGAAATGTTGATCAAACGTGAGTCCAGAAGAATCTCGTGGGTTATTTGAATGGTAAAAAGCCAAATACACATCATAATGTCTTTAAAATTATTTAAATATTCAATATAATGATCATAAGTCTTGTTTGAAATTCAGCAGAGGAGAGAAAATCAAGCAATGACAAATTTTTGCGAGAAAGATCCTTACTATAAATCCCGGGCACCGAGTTTATTAGTCGTCATTTCTTGTGTTTCTGCGCTGCTCTGCGTCAGATTAGTCTATCAGAACATAATTGTTTTCTCAAGCTGGAAGTGTTAGTTGAGAGAGTAGGGAATTGAACTACATCTGAGTGGAGACATAGAGGATTGCTGGTCAGATATCCCTGCAGTGGCACAGTTCACTCAGGTAGTTTGAACAAGAGGAGGGCGTTTTGTTTTCTTACTGCCAGTCCCGGCCATACCTTTTTAGTGGAGCGGTAGCTTCTCGAGCGTGCAAAGTGTACACACCCCAGTCTACACATTACTAACCACCGGGCGAGTTGGTCGTGCAGCTGTGAGCTTGCATCCCACTGTCGGCAGCCCTGAAGATGGTTTCCAATTTTCACACAGCCAAATGCTGGGGCTGTATGTTAATTAAGGCAAGGGTCGCTTCCTTCCCACTCCTACGTCTTTCCTATTCCATCGTCGCCGTAGGACCTATCTGTGTCGGTGCGACGTAAAGCAACTAGCAAAAAGAAAACAAGTGTATCATCATACCACAAAAAAAAACTTGGGTATAGCCATGGATAGGATCATCTGTGCTTTTGTCTTGTTCTCATTCTCTATTTCTGGGCAGATTTTGGGCAAATTTTCTTTCATTTAAAGATAAGTGTTTTTGTGTGTGGTTGTAGGTAATCTCACTGTGTCCTTACGCTGATGTTTAATATATGGTCTGGGGAGTTGAGAGCCCCTGAGAAGCATGCTTGTGTCCTGTACAGTCTGAAGTGATATTTTATGATAATCCTATGGTTAGGATTCCATGTAAAATTTGTAACATTATTAAGTGACAAAGAAATTAAAAATCTCCACTATAAAGTATGCTATTGGTGTCTTGATCATTGTCAGCGAAACCCCCAGGACAATGCAAAGCCGACTACTGAATAATACTTTAAATTAAAATGATAATTACATTTTAGAAACAAATTACACCCAAAGAAAAAAATCAATTAAATATTAAAATATTTCAGTAAAATAAGTAGTTTTACAATAAATTACTAAATTTACAAAATAAGTTGCTACCTTCTCGAATAGTTGGGTTGAATAACCCACCAAAACATGACGTGACATTAACAGTCAAATGAAATGAAAACCAAAGGACAATCCAGAAGAAAAAATTAAATTAAAAAGAAAAAATTCAATCACAGATCAAACAAACCAAAATCACAAATAAAATAATATGGATCAGTACAGAAACTAAATCAAATCACATGGGCAGAAATAATCCCAGAATCAGTGACCATCAACAATGATCCAACAAAACAAAAACAAATCAGCATCCCCAGGTCAGGTAACAATGACATGGGGCAAAATACAACAATGTGATATTAAAGAAAAACACTAGAAACACTCCACTAGAAATGCATAAATCCCAACGTAATAATAGGTTTTTAAGTTAACTATCACCCTTTAGAAAGTTACAGTTTAATCATACATACATACATACATACATACATACATACATACATACATACATACATACATTATCATTATAGACTGTTATGCCTTTCAGCGTTCAGTCTGCAAGCCTCTGAGAATTTACTAAACGTCGCCACAATCCTCGATTTGCAACTAGTGTTGTGGCCTCATTTAGTTCTATACCTCTTATCTTTAAATCGTTAGAAACCGAGTCTAACCATCGTCGTCTTGGTCTCCCTCTACTTCTCTTACCCTACATAACAGAGTCCATTATTCTCCTAGGTACCCTATCCTCCTCCATTCACCTCACATGACCCCACCAACGAAGCCGGTTTATGTGTACAGCTTCATCCATCGAGTTCATTCCTAAAGTAGCCTTTATCTCCTCATTCCGAGTACCCTCCTGCCATTGTTCCCACCTGTTTGTACCAGCAATCATTCTCGCTACTTTCATGTCTGTTGCTTCTAACTTATGAATAAGATATCCTGTGTCCACCCAGCTTTCGCTCCCGTAAAACAAAGTTGGTCTGAAAACAGACCGATGTAAAGATAGTTTCGTCTGGGAGCTGACTTCCTTCTTACAGAATACTGCTGATCGCAACTGCGAGCTCACTGCATTAGCTTTACTACACCTTGATTCAATCTCACTTACTATATTACCATCCTGGGAGAACACACAACCTAAATACTTGAAATTATCGACCTGTTATAGCTTTGTATCACCAATCTGACATTCAATACTGCTGGATTTCTTACCTACTGACATCAATTTAGTCTTCGAGAGGCTAATTTTCATACCATACTCATTGCACCTATTTTCAAGTTCCAAGATATTAGACTGCAGGCTTTCGGCACAATCCGCCAGTAAGACCAAGTCGTCAGCATAGGCCAAACTGCTTACTACATTTCCACCTAACTGAATCCCTCCCTGCCATTTTATGCCTTTCAGCAGATGATCCATGTAAAGTACGAACAGCAAAAGTGAAAGTTTACAGCCTTGTCTAACCCCTGTAAGTACCCTGAACCAAGAACTAATGCTTATACATAGGTGCAATTACTGCTTTTGTCCAATCTGAAGGTACCTTACCAACACTCCACGCTAATTTTACTACTCTATGAAGCCATTTCATCCCTGCCTTCCCACTATACTTCACCATTTCAGGTCTAATTTCATCTATTCCTGCTGCCTTATGATAATGGAGTTTATTTACCATTCTTTGCACTTCCTCAAGCATAATTTCACCAACATCATTTTCCTCCTCCCCATGAGCTTGGCTGTTTGAAACAGCACCAGGATGATTTCCTTTTACATTGAGAAGTTGTTCAAAATATTCCTTCCACCTCTCCAGTGATTCCCTGGGATCTATTATGAGTTCACCTGAATTACTCAAAACACTGTTCATTTCCTTTTTCCCTTCCTTCCTAAGATTCTTTATTACAGTCCAGAAAGGTTTCCCTGCTGCTTGACCTAGCCTTTCCAGGTTGTTACCAAAATCTTCCCATGACTTCTTTTTGGATTCAACAGCTATTTGTTTCGCTCTGTTTCTTACATCTACATGTAAATCCTTGTCTACCTCGGCCATTGGAGCCATTTCTGATAAGCCTTCCTTTTACGTTTACAGGCTGCTCTCACTTCATCATTCCACCATTATGTTCGCCTTTTCCCATCTTTATACACAGTTGTTCCTAGGCATTCCCTTGCTGTTTCTACTACAGCATCCCTGTATGCCACCCATTCTCTATCTATATCCTGAACCTGCTTACTGTTTACTGTTTGAAACTTCTCACTAATCATATCTATGTACTTCTGCCTAATTTCCTAGTCCTGGAGATTTTCTACCCTTATTCGTTTGCAGACAGATTTCACTTTCTCTACCCTAGGCCTAGAATAACTTAGTTCACTACAGATCAGATAGTGGTCTGTATCATTGAAAAATCCACGAAAAACTCTTTCATTCCTAACGGATTTCTTGAATTCAAAGTCTGTTAAGATATAGTCTATTATGGATCTGGTACCCCTAACCTCCCATGTGTAGCGGTGAATAGCCTTATGCTTGAAGAATGTATTCGTAACAGCTAAACCCATACTAGCACAGAAGTCCAGCAAACGCTTCCCATTCCCATTAGCTTCCATATCTTCCCCACATTTACCAATCACCCTTTCGTATCCTTCAGTTCTATTCCCAACTCTCGCATTGAAATCGCCCATTAGCACTATTCTATCCTTGCTATTGACCCTGACCACGATGTCACTCAATGCTTCATAAAACTTGCCAACTTCTTCCTCATCTGCACCCTCACATGGTGAATACACGGCCACAATTCTTGTCCTAATTCCTCCAACTGACAAATCTACCCACATCATTCGCTCATTTACGTGCCTGTGTTGCGTGCAATGGTATTCCTGATAAAGAGCCCTACCCCAGACTCTGCCCTTCCCTTTCTAACACCCGTCAAGTATACTTTATAATCTCCTATCTCTTCCTCGTTATCTCCCCTTACCCGAATATCACTTACTCCTAGCACATCCAGATGCATCCTCTTTGCTGACTCAGCCAGTTCTACTTTCTTTCTCCCATAAGCCCCATTAATATTGATAGCTCCCCATCGAATTCCATTTCGTTCGCCAAGTTGTTTCCAAGGAGTCCCTCGCCTGTCAAATGGGAGTGGGACTCCATTACTCCCATAGGTCCGAGGCTTGCTTAAAATGTTCTGAGGTTTTCAAAATAATTAGGATTATTTAACCCTCTAAGCGCCAACGTCCTTTTGAAAGCCCCTTGCGTTTTCATCTGAAAAATGTCAACGTCCTTTCAAAAGTAAGTTCAGTATTAATTTTTTATTATTAAAAGTAACAGTCATTTCCTTTCAGAATTTCCCATTATGGTTAGTTAAAGACTTACTATTTTTGCAATAAACAGCCTCGTTTATTTTATTTAGTCCAATCAGCAGGCATATTTATTGGCGTGGCTGAGCAACTTGTCCGCTCTGTGTCTAGTTGCTCTCGATCTTTTACTCGTTCATTCATTTGCTGTGAAAATGATTATATATCCATTGTTCTTGACAAAACATAAGTGTGTTTGAGAGGTCTTGGAAAATATACTTGTACTGAATTTTATTATTATTATTATTGTTACCGAGTTTTGGTGGTAGGTAGAGGGGTAAGAAGGTGCGGGCGTGAATGGGTCTCAAACTACGGAATCAAAGTTAATGTAAAAGTTAACAAGGTTATATTTCCTTTTCAATATTAAGTAATAACAAAGAACAGGTACTTAGTAGCCGAAACACAATTTGAAATGTACAATTACAGGGATTACAGAGTTTGGGCTTCGAGCCCTGAGTTCACAATTTTGAGCAACTAGCCCAACTTTCCGATATACAAATTTTAACAAAGGGGCAGAAGACCCCAATCAAACCCTGGAGCCCTTGCTCCAAATTACACAGTAAAGCCTCCTCGAGGCATACAACACTCCGTTTCCAAAAGAGCCACACACTCTTTAATTTAAGCCTCTCCTAGGCCACACCAAACTCCACCTTCAAGTTGTCCTCAACGGACATAAACACAGGGGTAAAATACCCAATCTACTGAGGTCTATTAAATGAAAAGCAGGTTAATTGAATGACCTCTAAAACAATTTGAGAGGAGGCGAACTTGCACTCCTAATACACTTGGTTTTTAAGACCTACTTTGGCTCTTAGGCCACTGATGCAAGGGCTAATCCCATACTACAGAGGTGACGTAATAGCAATTTACATTACATTACGGAAGAATTGGTTGAGAGAATAAGTTCACCTCAAGACGATGTGAGTGGGAGCTCGAGAGGGTTAAGCACTCTCTATCCCGATATGTCGTTTTAAAATAGAATCGATACCAGTTGTTTTTACATTTTAGGAAAAGGTTACATGGTTGAACGCTTAGAACCCGCCCCGAAAGCTAAACTGCTGAGCAAGAAAAGAAAGAATTTATTAATCGGCCATTACCTTATTGTTGACCGCCGCCGAGGAAAGAGGCGCTTCCCGCCTCCTGCTATGTAATTAATACACTGAAAGATGGAACAGAAGTGGCCCGGAGACCCTAAAATCAGCAGTTTATATACTCTCGCGGAAGTTTCTAGGCGTTAGGGGAATGAAAACACCCGCCCACAATGTTTTTATTGGATAGGACCCCGCAACAGATACAAGTTGGGGGAAGATACACCAGATTGGTCAGAAATTACTAAAAGAAATTCGGGATTGGATAAATCTAAAACAAGGGGAAAAAGAGGGGTATACAGCCAACTTAAACAATAACAGAAAGAAATTTAACAAGAAACAAACTTTTGAAATAAAAATTTCTCCAACAAATAGTTCTTTGACTCCGCACTAGGGTGCGCTATTGTTGATCTTCAGTAGTGTCCTCTAGAAGAGAAAGTTCACACTTCTTACTTCAAGCGAAACAAAAACACATCAAAAGTGACACAGTTCAAAAACTCAAAATTTTCCACGTGGTGACATCTTCTGAGAAAGTAGAGAATTAATAGAATAGATAAAGTTCAACCTTCCTCCAGAAGAGGAGTTTCAACTGGCGCAACTTTTAAATAAACGGTGTAGAGGTGTACCGCGCGGTACAGACCTCCCCCCCCAAAAGTTCCTCCAGGGGTGACACATGAAATCAGTTTGAAACAAAGTCCAAGTAATGATGTTGATACGAAGATAGATAGCAGAAGCATTTACAAGATTTCTTAATTCAGTTTCAAAATGTTGTTGTTGCAGGTGAATGAAAGTCTTTAAGTTTGTAGAATTTGAATTTCTGAAGATAAACTTTTAATACTTAGAAGTGAAGAAAAATTTTTTTTGCACGGTCCACCAAATATTGCTGTTGAATTCCCAAATGTAGTTATCTCTTATAGTAACTGTCCATGTAGTTGATGTTGATGAAGTTGGATGGCCGGACCGGCCGTTGCAGCTTGCGTCCAAAAGGAGGCCGCTCGGACCCCTCAAGTACCCTGAGATACCGCTCGCCCGCACTATGAGGGGAGCAGAGGTGTAGAAGCACGCCGCGCCCGCGGTGAACATATACAGGCTGCGGGCAAGTAGCAGGTCGTGCGCCGCACGTCAGCCTTGGCCGGGAGGAGAGCTCCGGCTCGCCGTGCACATGTCGTCCTCGCTGGAGAGGAGGGGGCCCATCCCCCTCCCCAGTCGCTGCACGGCGCTGCGCGGCTGCGGGGGCGCTGAAACATTAAAGCTAGGCGGCAGAATTGTGTTGGACTATCATCTTCTTTGAGGGTACAGGCTTGTAAAGAGATTGAGGGGCCAGCGGCGTGCAGATATCCATGGCATTTACTATTATGAAGCCACAGTGTAAGGAGGAGCAGGAGACGGGAGCGTGGTAATGGCCGTGGCAAGAACAGGATGGCAGTTTAACGGGTCGGGGTGGGTTTTACAAAAGGCTTACATCTAAAACCAAAATATTATAGAAGGGGCAGAATGCCTTAAAAGTGAAACTCAAAAAAAAATATAACCTTCATATCCTTTCAGAATAATATGAAGCAAGTTAACACAGAAATTACACCGGTTTCACCTGGGACAGGTGAACTCTAAATATCCTCTCGGTGGCTGGATTACTTAGCAATAAGGTAACCGGCGTAAGAAAATCGAGAATGATACAAGGCCCATGAAATCTGGGGGCAAGCTTGCCCGCGGGAACAAAATTTTTGACCATAACCTGGTCACCTACCTTCAAAGTGGTGGGTCTCCGTCCACGATCATACCTTTCCCTAACCTTTTCATGAGATACTTTAAGATTAGCTTTAGCCTTCTTCCAAAGATCTTTAATGTTGTCCGGATCTATTGTCTCGGGCAGAATGTCATTCAGAGACCAGAGGTTAGAGAGCGGCGTGTTGGGAACGAACTTAAACATCAAAGAAGCTGGAGTAAATTTGTGTGATTCATGAACCGCCGAATTCAAAGCAAAAGCTAACCAATGCAGGGACGTGTCCCACCTGGAAGGATCTTCATGATGATAGGCGATAAGTGCGGACCTGAGATTACGGTTAACCCGTTCAGCCAGAGATGGTTGAGGGTAATAAGCGGAAGTAGTTACATGAGAGATGGACAAGTCAAAACAGAATTTACGAAATAAATTAGATGTAAAAGCCTTAGCATTATCAGATACAATGTATTGGCACGGACCAAAAGAAGCAAAAATAGAATTTAGGCAAGTAATAGTTGACTGAGCGGTAGCCAGCTTAGTCGGAAATAACCAGGAAAATCTTGTAAAACCATCTACACACACAAAGATGAACTTGTTGGCATTACCCTTTGACTGGGGGAAGGGTCCCACATAATCAATATACAGGCGTTCCATGGGGCGCGACGCTTGATGAGAAGACAAAAGGCCTACTTTAGTGGACATGGTGGGTTTACTGATCAAACAAGATTTACAAGCTTTTACAAGTTCCCGAATTTCACCGTCCATACCTTTCCATATGAACATTTCACGAATCTTTTCACGAGTTTTAAAGATTCCAAGATGCCCCCCCAATGGGGTCTCATGATAGTATTTGAAGATCATAGGTACAAGAACCGCTGGAACAACAACTTTCATCAACTTATCATGCCTCGAAGGGCAACATAGAACACCATTCCTCAGAACATAAGGGACAGCATGTTCCCCAGAAGAAAGGGTTTCCATTATCGGAGCCAGCGTCGGATCTTCACGTTGGTATTTCTCAATATCCCTAAAAAGCATGGGAGCATCTGTTAAGATGGCATTAACACCAGATAGTATGGACTCGGAAGGTGATGAACTGTCGACCGGTTCGTGGGTCTCTACGTCGTTATGAAACATACGGCTGAGTCCATCAGCAACAACATTTTCGGTACCTCTGATATGTCTAACATCAAACTGGAAGGCGGAAATACGAATAGCCCAGCGGGCTATACGACCAGTACGACGCGGCCTACCTAAGACCCAGCTTAAGGCTTGATTATCTGTCTCCAGGTCGAATTTAACGTGTTCCAGATAGAGACGGAACTTTTCTAAGGCAAATAAGACTGCCAAACCTTCGAGCTCATAGATGGAATACTTGGCTTCTTGAGCCGACAATGTCCTAGACGCATAGGCGATGGGTCGCCTCCCTAGTTCAGTCTCTTGAAGAAGGACTGCAGCTACTGCTGACGACGACGCGTCGGTTTGGACGATGAACTTCTTCGAGAAATCAGGCATAGCAAGTACAGGGGCATTACAAAGAGCTAATTTAAGGTCTTCAAAAGCGGCTTGTTGAGAAGGTCCCCACTCGAATTTGATGCCTTTCCTACGAAGAAGGTTTAAGGGCGCCGCTCTATTAGCAAAGTTAGGAATGAACTTTCTGAAGAAATTCACCATACCAATGAACCTGGCGATACCTTTAATGTCCTTGGGAGGTTTAAAATCACGGATGGCCTGTGTTCTAGAATGATCAACTGCTACACCATCGGGTGACACAATATGCCCTAGGAAAGACATAGAGGGCTTAGCGAAGGCAACCTTGGACAACTTAACAGTTAACCCAGCCTTACGAAGGCGATCGAGAACTTCTCGCAGATGATCTAGGTGTTCTTCAAAAGTCTCTGAAAATACTACGACATCATCTAAGTAGTGATATAAGTACTCGAATTTGATGTCGGAGAAGACCCTATCTAGTAGCCTAGTGAGCACAGCTGCCCCCGTGGGGAGCCCGAAAGGCACGCGGTTGTATTCGTATAAATTCCAGTCCGTGGCAAACGCTGTAAGGTGTTTAGACTCTTCGGCAAGGGGAATTTGATTATAGGCCTGATTTAAGTCCAAGATGGTAAAGAACTTGGCCTTACGAAACCATGAAAAACAAGAATGAAGGTCGGGAAGGGGCACAGATTGTAACACCACCTTCCGATTGAGAGCCCTGTAATCAATGACAGGCCTGAAACCTCCTTGGGGTTTCGGTACTAGAAAAATAGGCGAAGAATACGCTGACTTAGAGGGCCTAATAATACCGTCCTTCAACATCTGATCGATGATTTCCTTCAGAGCCTTCATTTTAGGTGGAGATAGCCTATACGGTGGAAAACGGACGGGAATCGAATCCGTAACCTCAATTTTGTATTCAATAAGGTCAGTGACACCAAGAGTATCAGAGAACACCTCAGGAAACGACTGACACAGTTTGCGAATACTATCAGCCTGCTTCTCAGGTAGATGTCTAAGGTCTAACAACATCTCATCCTGGATAGGCGAAATAGAAGAACATGACACAGAATTACACTTTAATAGTGGGATTTTACAACTAGAAGCAAATTTGAATGTGCACGACCTAGACTGCAGATCGAGCACAAGACCAGTGTGAGAAATAAAGTCAGCTCCCAATATAATGGGGCAAGACAATTGCTTGGCCACAAACAATTTAACTTTCCATGTAAACTTAAAAACACGAATTTTGACCAGTAAGGAACCTAGAATTTCTAATGGAGATGAATTAGCCGAAACGTATTGAACAGGAGAAGATTCATAGTCAGGAAGTTTACAAACCGTTTTCAATTTAGAATACCATTCAGCCGCAATAATCGAACAAACACTACCTGAATCTAAGAGAGCTGTTATAGGCTCGTTATTTACCTCAATCTTAAGAAAAGGAACAGGTGCGGGGGTATCCGCCGCAATCCTAAGACATTCTTTAGGGCATTCAAAAGATGAACTTGAAGGCTGATCGTTCTCTGCATTTACAATCTGTTTACTAGGGGCTGAGTCTCGGGAAGATAGATTAGTCGACTCAGCCGAAGCCACTAGTCACTTTTTATTATTGGCATAGGTGGAATTTGCACCAGAAGTTGAGCAGGAGGGGGTGCTATTTGAGTTTGGGCAATTCTTGGCGATATGTGAGAAGGCCCCACATTTAAAACAGCCTTGTGCTGAACCAGCTCCATTATTTGCCCTACTACTTTTGACTAATGGACATTTATTGCGAAGATGGTCAGGCGACCCGCAAGCATAACATTTACGGGGCGTGACTGGTCGGCGAGGTGGAGGCCGAGTATTACTAAAAGAAGGCGGGGGTTCTTTTGCTACACGCAAAGAATCGGCGTATCTAACTCCTTCCGCTGAGACGGCCAACGCTTCAAGTTCAGAGAAAGTTTGCGGGCACGCCGCAAAACACAAGTATGACCTATAAGATGGTGAAATGCCTTCCACAATAGCTTGTACAATTTGATCCTCAGGGAAGTGAAGAGCAAACACCCTGGTATAAAACTTAATGTCTTGTATGAAATCAGCCAAGTTTTCATCCAACCTCTGTACTCGATAATAGTACTTTTGAATCAGAGATGACCTCGCGCGGGCGGGAATAAAGTTTGCAAGCAAGTGTGCATGAAAATATTCAATAGATGACTGTTCAGCTATGGCTCTTACTATTTTGTCGGAGAGAATACCAATAGCATACGGATAGATAATTTGCAAGATTTGACATGGAGACAGAGAAAAAACAAGGGCATGATCCTGAAATTCCACTAGAAATCTTAAAAATGAAATTACGTCACTGGTGGTATTAACAGAAAACTTGGATATACCTCTTAGCAACATTGCCAATGGATGAGGCAAGCTGCTAAACCCGGGTGACATAGTAGGTAAAGGTTTCAATGGCAAGGAAGTCAATTCAGAACGGATGTTACTCAATGATGCACGACGTTCAGATTCGTTGTCCAATGGGGCAGGGATAGTTTGAGCAGCAACGGTTATCCTATTAACTTCTCCCTTGGGAGGAGCTTCCTCACTACCTGGATTCACTATGGTGGGTTGATCAGATTTGGGAGGAACTTCCCCAGTTAACAATTGAGTGACCTTACTAGATAACTCGGAAATATTTTCCAGGAGCGTACTAGCTTCCTTCCTCTGAACGTCATTCAGTTTTAGAGACAACAGATCGTTAACCCTATTCGAAAAATGATATAGCCTGCCTTGCACACGCTTAATTTGATTTGGAGACGGATCATTTTCATCAAAAAAACTAACTACAGAAGCTAGCCCAGTAATATTCTCCGTGATCGTGGAAAGAGAGTCGTCAATTTCTTTCTCTCCCAAATTGGGGATGGAAATGGGCAAATCAAGGGACTCTCTAAGCTTGTTAGTGTCTACTGCAACCGTGCCTCCAGATTGTACATTTCTAATAGTCAATTCATAGATCAACTCCTCCTTGCGCAAATAGTTAAGAAGGAGAACATCGCGAGGGCCGGGCATGATGACAGAACAACTTGGAAAAAATCAAAAAATTCCAGCAACTGAGAAAATGGTTAGAGTTCGGAACAAACAATGTTTAGCCGTCAAAAGGGGCTAAATTGAGACCCATTCAACCACGCTCTGCTACCACTTGTTACCGAGTTTTGGTGGTAGGTAGAGGGGTAAGAAGGTGCGGGCGTGAATGGGTCTCAAACTACGGAATCAAAGTTAATGTAAAAGTTAACAAGGTTATATTTCCTTTTCAATATTAAGTAATAACAAAGAACAGGTACTTAGTAGCCGAAACACAATTTGAAATGTACAATTACAGGGATTACAGAGTTTGGGCTTCGAGCCCTGAGTTCACAATTTTGAGCAACTAGCCCAACTTTCCGATATACAAATTTTAACAAAGGGGCAGAAGACCCCAATCAAACCCTGGAGCCCTTGCTCCAAATTACACAGTAAAGCCTCCTCGAGGCATACAACACTCCGTTTCCAAAAGAGCCACACACTCTTTAATTTAAGCCTCTCCTAGGCCACACCAAACTCCACCTTCAAGTTGTCCTCAACGGACATAAACACAGGGGTAAAATACCCAATCTACTGAGGTCTATTAAATGAAAAGCAGGTTAATTGAATGACCTCTAAAACAATTTGAGAGGAGGCGAACTTGCACTCCTAATACACTTGGTTTTTAAGACCTACTTTGGCTCTTAGGCCACTGATGCAAGGGCTAATCCCATACTACAGAGGTGACGTAATAGCAATTTACATTACATTACGGAAGAATTGGTTGAGAGAATAAGTTCACCTCAAGACGATGTGAGTGGGAGCTCGAGAGGGTTAAGCACTCTCTATCCCGATATGTCGTTTTAAAATAGAATCGATACCAGTTGTTTTTACATTTTAGGAAAAGGTTACATGGTTGAACGCTTAGAACCCGCCCCGAAAGCTAAACTGCTGAGCAAGAAAAGAAAGAATTTATTAATCGGCCATTACCTTATTGTTGACCGCCGCCGAGGAAAGAGGCGCTTCCCGCCTCCTGCTATGTAATTAATACACTGAAAGATGGAACAGAAGTGGCCCGGAGACTCTAAAATCAGCAGTTTATATACTCTCGGGGAAGTTTCTAGGCGTTAGGGGAATGAAAACACCCGCCCACAATGTTTTTATTGGATAGGACCCCGCAACAGATACAAGTTGGGGGAAGATACACCAGATTGGTCAGAAATTACTAAAAGAAATTCGGGATTGGATAAATCTAAAACAAGGGGAAAAAGAGGGGTATACAGCCAACTTAAACAATAACAGAAAGAAATTTAACAAGAAACAAACTTTTGAAATAAAAATTTCTCCAACAAATAGTTCTTTGACTCCGCACTAGGGTGCGCTATTGTTGATCTTCAGTAGTGTCCTCTAGAAGAGAAAGTTCACACTTCTTACTTCAAGCGAAACAAAAACACATCAAAAGTGACACAGTTCAAAAACTCAAAATTTTCCACGTGGTGACATCATCTGAGAAAGTAGAGAATTAATAGAGTAGATAAAGTTCAACCTTCCTCCAGAAGAGGAGTTTCAACTGGCGCAACTTTTAAATAAACGGTGTAGAGGTGTACCGCGCGGTACAATTATTATTATTATTATTATTATTATTATTATTATTATTTGTAGTATGTTATGTAAGTTACCGTTATGTAAAAGACGTTTGTACCGTATTTAGTAAGTATTGATATATAAATGAAAACGAGTGTAATTAGACTTGTATTTTTGGCTCATTTGGAAAAATTAATTATTTTTACCACAGATTTATTTTAGGCACAAAATGAATGAAATTTTCAATGTAGCTTCATAATCAGTTGTACTATTTAATAAATATGTCCGCGATGTACAAAAAAAAATTTGTTCTACCTAAATTTTATTGCTAAACTTTTGTTTTATTTTGAATTAATACTTTTGGGTTTGGCTGCCAAATGTTTACAAATGGTCATAAATAAACTGAGTAAGGCTTTATTCGTATAGGCAATTATTAGTAAAAAAATAACGAAAATGTAAGTTTCTACCTACAATAACAGCTGAACTGTGAGTGATCAAACAAAAGCTTGAAAAAACAGAAACTGGCCTTGGCGCTTAGCGATAGAAAAACCGTAACAGCACGCGGCGCTCAAAGGGTTAAACATTTAAAGCATCGCAAAATATAACTAGCCAGGCTGAGTGGCTCAGACGGTTGAGGTGCTTGGAAGGTTCGATCCTGGCTCAGTCCGGTGGTATTTGAGGGTGCTCAAATACGTCAGTCTCGTGTTGGTTGATTTACTGGCACATGAAAGAACTCCTGCTGGACTAAATTCTGGCACCTCGGCATCTCCAAAAACCGTAAAAGAAGTTAGTGGGACATAAAGCAAATAATATTATTATTATTATTATTATTATTATTATTATTATTATTATTATTATTATTAAAATATAACTAGACATATCCTTCCAAATGCCTTATGTATATAGATATATGAATGAAAATAGAATACTAATTTTTAAATGAATGAATGGTTTAAAATATCTTAAGTGAACAAATAATAATAATAATAATAATAAATTTTAAAACTTAAGAAGAAAAAGGGAGGAAATGGTGATTTACTCAGCGCATGAGGTGAACATAAGGCAATTTACGCAATAAAACATAATGCTATTAATTAATAAACTACAACAGAAGGACCAAATAACAACCCAAAAGAACGGGGGCTAGGAAAACCATATCCACAAAACACAAGAAAAATAATGGTAATAAAAACAGCACCACTCAAAATAAGACAAGAAATCACAATAAACCCACCAAAATAAATGTCACCCCAACAGGCAACATTAATTAAAGAACACATTTAAATCAATAATAATAAAGATATCAAATAACAAGACAACAGGTATAACGATCGCAAGTTTTGGAGACACACGTTCATGGCGACTAGTGAAGGATGTTGTCCCTAAGAGGACTTGACGTTGTAGGGAGAAAAACGGTAACGGGGTCCACATTCACTGACAAATTAAAAGAAGAGAACAGAACAACTACCAATTAAAATAAAGGTGTAACAAAGAATAACCACGGGGTTCGTATCCACGACTTAGAAATCACATGTGCTGCCGCACATCAACATTTCTCCTTTAATTTTCTTAAATGGCATATTTAGTATTTAACCCGAAAACACAAAACTCTTCACACAAGCGCATGATGAAGCGTAACCGGCGGCGTCCTAATTACAGATGGAAATCTTCTAAAGTTACAGTGAAGAAAATGGAAACAACTTTACAATTTGATTTACAAGGAAAATTAAAGAAACTGAGAATTTAAAACTCAATGCAGAGGCCTTTGGAGTAGCTGCCTTTCCTAAAACGCTTCAGTGAAAGACGCAATGCTCCAACACGGGTGCATTAAATCGAAACGTAATTACGGAAGGTATTCTCGGAGGAAAATTAGTTTTACATATAAACAACCAATTATGTTAATTAAAGAAATGGGAATTGCCTCCAAAATCAAAAGGATATCCTAGGTGCAGAGCTAAGGTATTACAAGAAAGGTGGCTAAAGCCAAGGTCTAAGGTAAACTCCGGATCTGAAAGCCCGCTAACGGGACGACACCCGAAGTGCGTTCGGCTGTTAAGCCGTACAAAAACCAAAGACGCGGACAAGAGCCCTGTTCCCACCAAGGAACCAAAGACCGGAAATTGAGAAACATGCGAAAGCCAATCAGGGAAGCTCGCTACAATTCATATATAAATTTTCACCAATTACCATGGAAATTTACCTTAAATGAGAAATGGCCGAAACACAAGAATGAATGAAATAAAATCAAACTCAACACAAATAACAAAATAGCGCTTACATATAAAGGCAAGTGTCCCAAGGCGGGACAGACGCAGAGCACATCCGCCCGCTAAGGTGATCAGAATTCACAGACGCGGACAAACTGCCTTGCACACACGAGGAGCCCAAAACCGAAAATCATGCGATTACAAGGTAACCAATGAAAACACGAAATTTCCCTAGGTCTCCGTATTCACCAATGAAAAAGGCCATTACTCTGACCAATAAAAATACATTTCCTTACATGGGCACGTTCTAGAGGGTTCGACTACGAAACAGCAGTTTCGTTATCGAAACCTCCACGTGTCAGTACAAGCTGACATGAAAGTTGGTTATCAATTTTAGATGCAAGTTACAACAGACCGATTACACAACCACAACTACAGGAAATTTTAATTACCCATCAGAAAAATTACTTTCAATATATTCTTCAGTAATGTCTTTGTCGAGAGTCCTAAAAACCTTATTCTAATTAACATTTTCTAATTCACATAAATTCTCAAAACACATTTTTTGCATAAGCTCTTCAGTTTTAAAATGTTCCCTTTGTTTTCGCAAACAGCAGTTTTACATAACATTTTAAAATGATGACAAGGCCAAAATTAAATAACATTGCATGACAAGGATTTGTATGGCTTCATTGATTTCTGCACACAGCTGTTCAACGTTGGTCACATCTTCATAGATTGAAACTTCTTCATTATTAACGTCCCACCATAGGTGACATCCTGCACCTCCCAACTTCGAGCTCAGTTCGACATTTACAATTTTGAATACATTAAATTAAATGGAGGTTTTAAGTCTTTGGCAAGACAACAAATCCGAAACATTATAACACAGAAATCTTAACCTCATTCTCACCACAAACGTCCATACAGGTCGAAGAATCACTAGCTGCCCACCGGTATTGCTGTATTGTGTAGGCGCTGACTACGGCCTATCGCCAACGACCTCCATCCACATTCAGTCCAACCTTAGCCTTCAGCGAAGCTTCATTTTTAGCTCACCTGTGTACTGAACTTACAATAAGCAAGTAGTGAAGCGTGGGACGCCGGCCCCGTGGTGTAGGGGTAGCGTGTCTGCCTCTTACCCGGAGGCCCTGGGTTCGATTCGTGGCCAGGTCAGGGATTTTTACGTGGACCTGAGGGCTGGTTTGAGGTCTACACAGCCTACGTGATTAGAATTGAGGAGCTATCTGATGGTGAGATAGTGGCCCCGGTCTAGAAAGCCAAAAATAATGGCCGAGAGGATTCGTCATGCCGACCACACAACAGCTCGCAATCTGCAGCCCTTCGGGCTGAGCAGCGGTCGCGTGGTAGGCCAAGGCCCTTCAAGGGCTGTAGTGCCGTGGTGTGTGTGTGTGTGTGTGTGTGTGTGTGTGTGTGTGTGTGTGTGTGTGTGTGTGGCACAGTACAGAGCAACTGCCGCACCAGGAACTTATGGTCACTCAACTCCAGTGTCGGATGCTAATCGGCCAGGAAATTCATAGTGCCTTTCCAACAGGCACAGCAGGTTCTCCTTTGGATGGACCTGGTTATCGCAGTCACTGCAACAGAGATCAATCCGCAGCAGAGAAAAGAAGACTAAGGAAAAGCCATCGTGTGGCCATTCAGAAGAGCTTTTCAAAATAAACGAAGGACTGAAGGGTGGGTTTTCTATTTTTCTTCACTTAAGCTGATAACTAAATTAGAGACACCAAACCGGTCGCTCAATAAGTCAATGTGGGGAGAATCTTCGCACACTATGCTTTCTCCCCCAGGGCAAGCACATTTAATAAATTTCAAAAGATGAAAAATAAAAGATAAAAGAAAGGGAGGTTTAAAGGAGTTTACCTTAACTCTGAAATTTACACATAAAATCTCAAGTTATGAACCCGAATGCAAACCTTTACATAACCTAATCTTATACCAACATACTAAAGGAAACAATCATTATCATTTCCAAACAACTAAATAACTCATAATTAAAATATAAGGATATACAAATGTTACCTGGCCAGCATTAAAAAAAAAAAAAAAATTGCTTACAACAAAGATATTCTTATAACTACCCAAATTCCTTATAACTAAAACACAAAGGATCTTAATTTGAGACGCGTGTACTCTGCTGATCCTCTTTCTCTCAGGATCCCTGACTGATAATGACACAGGGGTTAGGAATTCTAAAATTGTGCAGGGACCTCAAAATCTGGGGGCTAACTTGCTAATGACATGGTCCGCAGCACTACTGACAGGATACATTAAACCTGGTCACCCACAGACAGATTGTGCGGTCTTTGCCCGTGATTGTAGTTACGTTGATATTTACGTGCAAGATGCCAAGCAGAATGGATCGTTTCTGGACTGGCGACATCAGGAAGGACCATAGATTTGAAAGTGGAGAAACAGGAGTTTGCTTATGACTCTCGTGGGCAGCAATATTGAAAGCAAATGATAACCAATTAAGTGATGAATCGTACTTACAGCGGTCAGCAGAGTGGTAAGCAATAAGAGCAGATCTAAGATTTTGACTGACTCATTCAGCATAATTTGGCCTTTGATAATAAGGAGTAGTGGTTACATGAGAAACTGACAATCAAAACAGAAGTTATGGAACTGCACAGAGGTAAAAAAAACTCTGGCATTTTCACTCACCAAAAATTGACAGGGCCCAAATGAAGCAAAGATCTGTTTCAAACACGAAATAGTAGTAGACATGATACTGTATATGCTTTTGGGCTTATGCCGTGTCAAGAAAATAAGGTGAAATTCTTAACATTTCGCAGAAAATTGTGCTCTACGTCCTCAGAAGAAATCTCGACTGACCAAAAGAAAGGCTCCTTAAACAATGACACTTTGAATTTGGACATTATAATAGAAGTGAAAATGGTACGTTCATTCGCCACCAGATGGCTAGCGTTTGAAGCGGAACCTGAGTGAACCATCACAATCAGACTACGCGGTTCACGTAACGTGTATGCGTAACCACAGGCCGTGAAAGCATTAATGGCAACAAGAAATAGTAGTGTTAGCATTAGCCATACGACTAGGGAACAGCCACGTAAAATGCGAGAATACGTCAATACACACAAGTATGAAACGTTGGCCGGTCCGTGATCTCGGGAAAGGACCAATGTAATCAATGAATAATCTCTCCAAAGGACGAGAAGCATGTCCAGATGACAACAGACCTAGATGAGTATTAGGTGCGGGTTTATTGATATTACAGGTTTTGCAAGATTTGACAAAGGTACGGATTTCACCATCCATGGATTTCCAAAACAAATGTTTATGGATTTTCTCTCTAGTTTTGAAAACGCAGAGATGTCCACCAATCGAGGATTTGTGGAAATATTTAAAGAGAGCAGGAAAACACAGAACACCATTCCTAAGAACATACGGTTTGACATGTTCACCAGACTTAATCCTGTCAACAATAGCCTTTCATTCTGCATCGTCTTCCTGATGTTTAGCGATATCTTCTTTTTTTTTTTGCTAGTTGCTTTACGTCGCACTGACACAGATAGGTCTTATGGCGACGATGGGACAGGAAATGGCAAGGAGTGGGAAGGAATCGGCCGTGGCCTTAATTAAGGTACAGCCCCAGCATTTGCCTGGTGTGAAAATGGGAAACCACGGAAAACCATTTTCAGGGCTGCCGATAGTGGGGTTTGAACCTACTATCTTCCGAATACTGGACACTGACCGCAATTAAGCGACTGCAGCTATCGAGCTCGGTAGCGATATCTTTGAAAAGAAAAGGGGAGTTAGTGTGAACTACATTGACAAAGACTGAAACTTGTTCAGGAGAGGGATCTGCAAGCTCTGGTTGAGGATCATGTCGGAGTTTATTTTGTTATGCGCTTTCAGAAAACATTGTTCTATTGTTCATTTCCACAATCCAAATTTCCATCTGATAATTTATATGAAGAATGTCACAGTTACTCACCCAAACAAGAGCGTACTTGAAAGCTGCAACAAGAGTACGATGAATGGCATGGCAAACGTGTTCCACAGTGACCCCACGCCGTAGAATTAAACTGTCATCAAAGTCTGGAGGCTGGCCAGGCTTTTTGGTGTAGACACGGATCAGAGACAGATACTCCCACAACTGCTCCAACAGGTAGTCCAAGTTCAACTTCATGTTACAACTGAAACAAGTACAATGTGGTCATCAGTCCACAGCAGTGGGAATTTCCTATTTTATTGTATATTTTATTCTGTTTGGACTGAAATTTGGGACTTGGGAAGAATTGTTTCAATCTCATAAACCTGGAGTTATCCAGAACATTTTAAATTGACTGTAGCAAAAATTATCATTTAATCTGTGGATTTCAATATTTTTGTTTTTGGTCAAATTATCTGTGTGACACTCTGTACTATAATGTGCAGTTATGAAGGGACTTTTCCTGTTGTTTAATACACAACTTTATTCTCACTGAGTCAGCAAGAAAGAAGAGACTTATGATAGGAGAAAATAAGTGTACAAAAATGGGTGAATGTGAATTCTTCACTGTAACTGGTTTTCTTTGGTGATTGCACAATTTCCTGTTTCTCGAGCTTGCCTCGCTTCTTCGGTGGGCGCTTCTGTACCTTTGATCACCTGACCATCTTAGTGAGCTTGTCCTTTGGTGAGCTCTGTTTCTTCCTTTATTTTGATTTTTAACTTGATTCAAAAATAGTAATTTACCATTTTTCTTTAGCAGGAGTTTGCCCTTAAATTTCACGTTCCCTGCTAATTTTTTCAAAATGACTTTGCTTATATAATAGAGTTTGAGGGATGTTCCAACATTCAACATGTAGTAAAATATTTGAAATTTATTAAGTGAAGACCGGAGTCATCTTGTAGATAATCAAATCAATGGGAATCTGATAACTATCATCATGGGAATTGCCTACATACATACATATAATTGCCTATTTGATACCTTTTCAATCTATTTTAAAGAAGCCGGTTTTCTTCCACTGCATTATATTGTAAGTGATGTGCTCGACAGTATTATCTTCTCATTTCTCAAGATCTGTTTACCCCATGAACAAAAATGGAAATTCTTGGAAGTCAACAGACATAGTTCTTGGGAAATTTCCATCAGAAAAAACAAGGAACAATTTGACCTCAAAGCCTTCAACCTCTCCAACATTCTAAGACATATGCGAGAACCAATCAACGTCGAACCCTTATACCTCCTTCTCGACGTGAACCATTGTACGCGTACGCCTTGTCTTCAGAACGTGTTACGATTTATTGTGAAGAAGAAGGGTGTCTGTGGCAATGCCCGAAAAAAAATCATCGGGTGAGTTGGATGTGCGCTTAGGGGCGCGCAGCTGTGAGCTTGAGCCCCACTGTCGGCAGCCCTGAAGACGGTTTTCCGTAGTTTCCCATTTTCACACCAGGCAAATGCTGGGGGTGTACCTTAATTAAGGCCACGGTCACTTCCTTCCCACTCCTAGGCCTTTCCCATCCCATCGTCCCCATAGACCTATCTGCGTCGGCGTGACGTAAAAAATGTAATTGCAAAGAAAAATCGTCGAAGTCCTACTGGCTGAAGCGGTGGATCACAGATGGAAAGGTAGTCTTCTACCAAGCTTGGTAAGTTTGTTTGTTCCTTTTATCTTTTTTTGTGACTGAACTATGATCACATTTCACTGTAGCATTTATAGGCCAATTAATTTATGTATTGTGGAAAGTTATTTTGTTGTAATGCTGTATTAGTCGTGAACTTTCAATAATTTATACTACTAAAATGTAGATAATATTTTATTAGTGAACGAGGAGTTAGAACGTCGATGGTCTCTTGTCACAGAATGGATGAAAATTAAAAATCGGTAATTTGAAGTTTGATTCAATTCCTGCAAAAATAGAGATTTACAGCTGAAATATTTTATTTCTGTCTTTCTTTCTTAATCTGTTTACCCTCCATGGTAGGCTTTTTCCTCGGACTCAGCGAAGGATCCCACCTCTACCATGTCAAGGGCAGTGTCCTGAAGTGTGAGACTTTGGGTCAGGGAATACAACTGGGGAGGAGGACTAGTGCCTTTCCCATACAACCTCATCTTCTATGCTGAACAGGGGCCTTGTGAAGGCATGGGAAGATTGGAAGGGACAGGCAAATAAGAGGGAAGGAAGTCACCGCATCTTTAAGTTAGGTACCATCTCGGCATTTCCCTGAAGAGAAGTGGGAAACCACAGAAAACCACTTCGAGGATGGCTGAGGTGGGAATTTTATTTTTTGCTAGTGGCTTTACGTCGCACCGACACAGATATTTCTAATGGCGACGTTGGGATAGGAGAGGTCTAGGAGTTGGAAGGAAGCGGCCGTAGCTTAATTAAGGTACAGCCCCAGCATTTGCATGGTGTGAAAATGGGAAACCACGGAAAACCATCTTCATGGCTGCCGACAGTGGGATTCGAACCCAGTATCTCCTGGATGCAAGCTCACAGCTGTGCGCCCCTAACCGCACGGCCAACTCGCCCAGTGATGAGGGAATCGAACACACCTCTACTCAGTTGACCTCCGAAGGCTTAGTGGACCCCGTTCCAGCCCTCGTGCCACTTTTCAAATTTCGTGGCAGAGCCGGGAATCGAACCCGGGCCTACGTTGGTGGCGGCTAATCACGCTAACTACTACACCACAGAAGCGGACTACAAATGAATTGTAATTTTTAAAATCGTGAGTTACTTTCACCAGCGCTATGTGTAGGCTCTAGTGAACTTCCGCTACGCCTCCGCGCATCATAGGGTGAAGATCGAATGTGGTGCAGCTAGGACGATATCACAGAGGCTAGACGTACAAGATGTCACAGTGTGTTTAACAAGCTACAAAGACCATCTTTACAAGACCAGGCCAGTGAAAAGACCGTTGGTCTGGATTGGCGAGGTCCGGTTAGTAACCGTTGTGCTTGTAGGCGGCAAGGAAAGAGAGTATGGGGTGCGTAAGCTCTAGTATGCCATCTAGAGTCTTGCTAAATTGTGACAAAAAGTAAGGTTATGGGCGCATGCCACGACAATTTCAAACCACGCGGTTGGCAGCCGTATGGGCACACATGATGCAGGATCTTTTGCAGGCAACAGAAAATAGTCTTCACAACAGCTGACCAAAGCAACATATAAAATGTTCACAAATATGAGATGTATAGTATAGTGCCTCCGTTTTAATTCTTCTATATAAGTAAGAATTCTGCTAGAGGCAGCTTGTGAGTTTCTGACAAACATATAGGAAGGATCTCTCTTCTACGCTACTCAGGTATCGTTTCCCATCATTTTTATGATTTTTTTTCATCCGGTGAACTCGACAGGAAACTGCCAGATTATAACTGAACATTCTGAGGACATATTTCCTTGTAAATTACAAATTCTCTTGTTCCTACTTTAAAGTTTTGTACTTCTAGAAACATCACCTCTAATAGTCTTTCTCTATTTTTAATGAGAGAAATGCATGTTTATACTGTCCGACTCGTTGGCTGAATGTTCAGAACTGGCCTTAGGTTTATAGGGTCCCGGGTTCGATTCCCGGTCGGGTCGGGAATTTTAAACGTAAACGGTTAATTCCAATGGCTCTGGGGCTGGGTGTGTGTGGCATTTTCAGCATTAGAAATCATGCCAGGTATCGCCCTCATGTTCACAGACATGCAGGTCGCCTAATAGGCCGTCTACGAGAAAAAGACCCGCACTAGGCCTCTCCGGAGGCTATAGGCCATTCTTATGTTAATACTAAGCATTATTGCCAATTAGCCCAGCTGTAGAAATATAAGAACATTGTAATTTAAGTCAATTTTATTATTTTTCAGATCAAATGTGAAAAAAATACCATATAGATTAACATAGAAATACGGTGATGCATTTGACACGAGTACAGAAAGCGTTGTCATCGCAGCTTTTCTACCAGTCCACTGTGAACAGCGACCAACAACAATCTTCTATAGACCTGTGCACTGCAATGATGGGAGCTAACATCCTCATACATAAACTGGAGCATCTTCAGACTTCAACAAGCTGCCGGGAGCAATCACCAAGTAGGAGACGAGTGGCTTTCCCCCGGTGGAGTCATTTAGGGTTGTGGAAGAAGTCAGGAGAAATGTTGACCGAACCTCTGAGAAGGTAGCCGCTGTTAGTAAAAAGTTCCATAAGAATCCTACAGCAGAATCAATGATGGAAAACGATGGTAAAAGTAGCCAGGGTGCTACGAGGTGGGGTAGATGAAGCAGTTGAACTAAAACCAGATGAAGTGGCTTCATTGAAGTTTTGTATAATCACTTCCTGTGATGTTAGAGATTTCTCTCAGTACAAAACATTCTGCCCGGCAGGGGAATAAGATTGTTACCCAAAACATTGAAACGTTGGTTGTTGTAAATTCATTTTATAGTAACTGAGCGTGTTATTGAATTATAAGTATTTTTTTCATGCCTATTTTGTTGCCTATTTTACATGTTAGTGCCTATTTACATGCCTATTGTGGGTAATTTAAGGGCCTATATGATTGCCTATTTTAGCTGTTTTAGAAGAATAATAATAAAATGCCTATAATTCTCGTCTCTACTAATGACAAATTATATACACATTGACATGAAACGCTTGGCACTCTAAGAAAGTTCTTGGTTCTGGTTTGAAAACACTGCCGTCTGCTTGTGGAACACGGAACTGACTTGTTGGTCTTGTTTCATTCTATTCAAAAATATATGAACTAGTTGAAATATACACACTGACATGAAACGCACACAATGACATGAAATACTTGGTTCTTGGATCTGGGTTAAAAATACTGCCATGTGTTTGTAGAACACGGAACAGACTTGTCGGTCTTGTTTCAATCAACTTGAAAATATTTGAAATATTTGAATTAAAACACATTTGACAATGAAACATGACAAATATAGATACTGCTTTGCTCTAGTTCACGTAATCTTGCAGTGCTTTTCTGTAGTATGGAACAAACTTAGTGGTCTTGTGTTACGAATAATTGGTATATTTAAATTGGCTCAGGGGTTGGGGAAACATCCTTCATTATGGGACATCTGCTATTGGAACGTCTACTGTTGTTGTTGATGGTATGGCCTTGGTTTATGGCACCGTGTCTGAGAAAAAAGAAAAGAAATGAGAATCTTATGTGTGTGTTCGGGTTTGATTGTAAAGTGATTTAAATAGTACTGTTTCTGCTCGCGTTGACCTGCCGTTAGAAGAGTGGGATGTGTTGAATTGTGGAACATCCCTCAAACTCCATCATATTAATTATATGTCAAAACGGAAATGAAAATCATAACCTACGATAGTACAGCCAACAAATACGCTTACAAATAGTTAAATCTGAGGAAAAAGATAACGGTCATTAACAAAGATATAACTTTTTTGCAAGAATGTATTCTCAATAATCTAACGCCTAGATTTTTAAAAGCATACAACGTAAAACATTGGTCAACATTCCAAACACGAAACATTCATAGTTAAACCATCAAAATTTCGCTAAAAGAAGAAATAAAGTTCGTATATAGGAAAAAAACATTTTTGAACACTCATCTCTACGAGGCTCACTTAGACGCAGCTCGCACCCTTCCCCCAACTTATTGGGACGATTTTCTTAGACACACATTTTACGCAATGGAAAACATTGCCGTTAAGAAACTAGGCAATCTCAACAAGAAAATAGATAAGCTCAAAAAAGCGCACGTCAGTAATAATCACTCCCCATCACCTAAGTTAAATAAAAGAGGTATCACACTGTCGAACACTAGCATCGAAATACCCAATGAGCATAATTTCAACCTCCTAATCGTAAATATTTCTAAAACAACTTTTAATGAAACTGAAATTAAATATTAAGCAGAGGTCCAAAATTCAATTGGAGTCCGCAATCCAATGGAACTCACAATTAGCAAACTCTTCATGCTTCATCAAGAAGAAATTAGATGTGAAGCTAGAAAACGATTAAAAAAACCAATTAATGAATATTGAATTTTCACGATCGCATTGTAATCCAAAGCGACTTTCAAACTATTAGGTCGTGTTACGTACATTTAGTACCTCCCGGGACGTTGTGGGTTCGGATACCACTGGTGTCAGGTTGGCCATTTTTGTTCTGTACTTAAAATCTCTTCCACATGTACTAAATGTACATTACACGACCTAATAGGTTGAAAGTCGGTTTCGATCAGAAACTAATTAACAACAACAAAAAAACCTAACAAACCTAACCAGTAAATCTACCGACACGAGGCTGATGTATTTGAGCACCTTCAACTACCACCGGACTGAACCAGGATCGAACCTGCCAAGTTGGGGTCAGAAGGCCAGCACCTCAACCATCTGAACCACTCACCCCGACTTGTGAAAACTACATGAAGTCATTTATCTTTATCATGTTTAACTTTTTCCCTCCACCAAGATATTTAATGTTTCTCTTTCATGGGCCCGGAAGTGGGTAGGACAGTTGCCCCAACCATAAATATATATTTATCAACAAATCAACCAATTAAAAGAGAAAATAAAATCTAACAATCTCATAGTTACACAAGCGGACAAAGAAAATACCACCGTCATGTTAGACAAAGAAGACTATATCCAAAAAACCACCAACTTTTTTGAAGAAGGAAATTACAAATCTGAAGCTCTTACTTAAGAACACTTCATTTATTCTCAGTGAACAAGATTCCAGTAAATTAATAACCATGAACCCCAAGCTTCCAACAGCAAAAAAATAAAAATAAAGAAAACATCCACAGTAAGACCAATAGTCAATTTCAGACCCAGCCATACCTACAAACCAACTCCATTTATCCAAAAATTCCTCAAAAATCACTACGCCCTTCAAGCAAAAACTTCCATTAAAAACACATTAGAATTTTGCAACAACACCAAAAAGCTCAAAATTCAATCTTATCATTCACTAGCATCCTTCGACATCAAGAATATGAACCTGAGTATTCCTTTAGATGAGACCATTTCCATTATTCAAAGTAACTTCCAACAAAATAAACTACCGGGCGAGTTGACCGTGCGGTTCGGGGCACGCAGCTGTGAGCTAGCATCCGAGAGATAGTGGGTTCGAACCCTACTTTGGCAGCCCTGAAGGGCTGTACCTTAATTAAGGCCACGGCGGCTTCCTTCCCATTCCTAGGCCTTTCCTGTCCCATTGTCGCCATAAGACCTATCTGTGTTGGTGCGACGTAAAGCCACTAGCAAACAAAAAAACAAAGAAAAACACCAGGTACATCGAACATATTAATGCAGTCACACATAACAGACTTTCAGCCATGGATCTACGCACGCACGCACAAGTCCGATCATAAATTTTCTGACATAGACAAGGACATACAAATTATTAAAACCAAGGAAAAGGGACTTTTACTCAATATCAAGGAAATGTTTTACATATTGTTAGACCAACAAGTCAATTTTAATCATAATCTGAACGAATCCACCGAAAAAACAAACATTCTTTACGAGGCCATTCATCCCCTCACCATCAAGACATATCTAGGCAGAATGGCTCGACAACAAATCACTTTCCCACTCTCACACACCCACTCTACACCTCAACCAACCCAAAGCAAGCCACCGCTCCTGCCCCACCTCTCCCCACCCCCCTCCCCTAGCCAATAATAAGCACTACACACACAAACACAGTCGAACAGAGCACATCCCACTCTTCTAACGGCAGGTCAACGCGAGCAGGAACAGTACTATTTAAATCACTTTACAATCAAACCCGAACACACACATAAGATTCTCATTTCTTTTCTTTTTTCTCAGACACGGTGCCATAAACCAAGGCCATACCATCATCAATTCTACATCAACAACAACAGTAGACGTTCCAACAGCAGATGTCCCATAATGAAGGATGTTTCCCCAACCGCTGAGCCAATTTAAAAATACCAATTATTCGTAACACAAGACCACTAAGTTTCTTCCATACTATTTAAAGTTAAACTGTTCTAAGAATTCTATAAGAGCACAATTACTTACTCAATTATATTGAACTGTATATTTATCTATATACTTACTTTCCCGCAACCAAGGAAAATAACTGGATCGTCAAGCTATTCTCCATTTTACTTTGGCGTTTGAAACCACAGTGCCTGATATTGAATGTGTTGCGCTGATCACCGGGAGCCTGCTCGTTTTCAACTCCTACACGAATATTGACCTTCGTATGTGTTTGATTGTGATGTGACTCTATGCCGACAGTGTTTAAATAACTGGCTTTGAACAGTTCTCCGCTATTCGTAATCATTGTGGGACTTTGCCTAGCGCTGCGTGTGCCTTGCTGCCGCTAAGAGAATTGCGCACTGTTTTTCTTTTGAATGACTTGTATTTTATTTCTTCTAAGTTTTACAGTGTCTACCCCCGTTCATTTCCTTTTCATATTGCCTCTTGTACTGATCCTATGCATTGTTTTCCATTTCTTAATCGGCTGATGATGACCTGGACTAGGGTCGAAACCGGTACCATTTCTAATTATTATTAAATGAGAATGTAATTCACTACATTTCTTATTCTTTGGTATTGAATAGGTGGAATCTCCTTATCAATTTTTTCAATTTTAATTGTTCCGTACTACACAAAAGCACTGCAAGATTATGTGAACTAGAGCAAAGCAATTTCTATATTTGTCATGTTTCATTGTCAAATGTGTTTTAATTCAAATATTTTCAAGTTGATTGAAACAATTTAAATTTAAGAATTTCAATTTTAAGTCTGTATTGAACTGAGAATAATAGATAAGTAAAATTAAAACTGCACCCTTTCAATACTAATATTAAACTAAATAAGTTATAACATTTATTTGGAAGTAGTTTCGACGCTGGTGAGCATCATCTTCAGCCAAACATGAGAACATAAACACTCCTAGTATGGGACTTGTATCTGGAGAATAAAACTTCAAATAATCACTATTTCAAAATCCTAAAGTCACGATTAGAACAACGCTTAACACAATTTAATTCTTTTCACTCAAGTTAGAACTTTGAAAGTACTGAGTTCGACTTAGAACTGTAAGATTCTCAAATAAATGAAAAGTCTTGACATAAATGAAATGTTATACAAAGGTCGAACCACATATAGAGTTTCTCTGTAAATATGACAGTCACAGTTGGAACGGCACCTAATTATTTTACTCAAGATGTAACCTTGAAAGTCCTGAGTTCTACTTAGAGTAGGAACATTCTCAATTTAAATAAAAGATCTTGTCACAATTGATGATACATGTATAGAGTCTCTTTATAAATATTAAAATTATTCTTGAAAAACAAATTGTGAAGAGTCGTCTGTTTTAAATGTTGTAAACAGTTTCTGTGCGAACTGTAATACAGCTGTGGATAGTCTCCTTTAACTTGAATATTGAAATCTATTTAAAAAGGTGGAACTTGTATCATTAATAAGAACTTCAAGGAAATTTTTCTCAGTTTATTGCAGGGTCAAAGTAGTAAAAAGAAGAATAAAGATAAGTAAATTATGCAGAAATAAACAAGGGGAAGTAAAGGTTGAAAATAAAATTAAGTAAATTGTCAGGTAGAAAATGAAAGGGACAAGAGGAGGTGAGACAAATGAGAGAAGGGAATTAAGGAGAGTATAACTAAGGATATGCGTAACGTAAGAAAGTGTTATGCATAATATGAAAGATAGAGCTGCAGTTAGGAATTTTGTTATTAGCAAGAACTAAAATAAGAAAATCAAATAAAATTTTTGGTTTTCCGGAGATGTCATTTAACTTTAGGCCTACATTAAAATAATGGTCCAGGTCAAAGTAACAATTTTCCATAGCATCAAGCAAGGGACCTTTGTTTAGGACCTCCAATATCTCAATATCTTGATCGAATTCAGTAAAGGTATGATTAGAATCCTTCATACGTTGGTCTACTGCAGAAAACTTGTTATATTTAATTGCATTAACACCTGATTGTGAAGGAACAACCTGTTTGACCTACATATGAGCAAGAACAGTTCTTACAGCAAAACCTATAAGAGTTGCCCTCATTAGCAGGGGAGGGGTTGTGCAAAATATCGACATTTTTGTTGTTGGTACGAAACAAAATCTTAACATTGTGTTTTTTGGAAATATTTGTGACTTTATATACATTTTTGTTAAAAGTAAATGTGGAAAAGTAACAGCATTTGGTTTGTCTCTTGGTAAGGTGGTTTTAGGACAATACTTAAATTTGTTAATTATTCTTTCAATAAAGGCCTCTTTGAAACCATTAGCATTAGCTATAGAACAGATGTCTATTCAAATCAGTTTTGGACATGGCACGATTTACCAGACTCTTGTTCGTTTGAGGGTGACATGAGTCATATCTAATGGTAGTAGCCGTTTGAGTTGGTTTTCTGTAAATACTATAAGTAAAAGAGGACGAAAGTCTTTTAGTAGTTAAATCCAGAAAATTGATTGATCTATTTGTTTCCGATTGCAGGGTGAATTTGATGTGCTGATCTATGCTATTAAGGTTTTTTTAGGGTAGAATGTGCTTCAATAGAACGTTCATCTAGGTTTACAAACGTGTCATCCACATACCTGGCCCAGAACTGAATATTAGCAAATTTAACATCTTTATCAATTACGAAATGCTCTAGATAATCGAGGTAAATCTGAGTTAAAATTCCCGAGGCCGGTCATCCCATCGCCAAACAATCTTGTTTGTCAACAACATCGCCGAATGTGAATTATTATTAATGAAAAATCTTATGATGGTGATAAAGTCTTGAATTTCTAGTTTGCTAAGCTAACTGTTGTGAAGTTATTTTCTTTCAATAATTCGAGACTTTATGACCATCTTAAGATTTTTAATTAATAATAATTACTTTACATTCAACAATGTTGTTTACAAACAAGATGGTTTAGAAGTCAAGATCTCGACGTGCAGCCGTACAGTGCCAACACTCAACATATCATATTCTACAACATAAGAGAAGCCCTCACGTTATCACCAGAACAAGTGTACATTGACTAACATCGATATAATTCAAACCTTGCTTCAAGATGTACGGCATATCAAATGAAATTCAGCTCATAATAGGCACTATTTAACTTAATAACGGCACAAAGGAACGAATGAAAACAACCATAAGGCTCAACTTTAGCATATATACACCGTGCACTCACCAGTTTACAAGTACAATGCAGCGATAACAAACAGTACAAATCAGAACATTTTACTTGTTTTTACCATTTCATTTATTTTTAACTGGCCTGTTACATCGGGTCTAAAACTTTTGATGTAGATATATCTTGAAGACGATAATGCTGTAAATATGTAACAATTTTACAAACACATGAGGTTACAAGCCAAAGAATAAGATCCATTTACTACATTAATAAGCAACTTTTTAATGTTCGGTTTAATTGAGTCAGTTATATGAAGGTGTAATGTTTTACATATGATGTTTTTGAAACCAATTTAATGTGTGTCAGCTGAGGATGACCCCATCGGGGTCGAAACCGGTACTGACTGAATTTACTGCTTTATAGTTGATAAGGTGGAGGCTTCTAAATTATTTTATGTTGTAATAGCAATCAATACGGAAATGAAGCTAATAGATTATGAACAAGATGGGGTGCCGTGACACTGGCATACTACTTAATCAGATTGTTCCGCGAGTAGTCTGGGAGATGTATACGATGGGCCTGGGTGTGAAGAAATCCAAAGTCCTCTGCTTCCCTTAGTTGCCATTTAATGCCTTCAACTAGATACTATTTACATTACGTACATGTGTACACAATCTTGACATGATAGTTTATTCAACTCTGTAGCTTTCCTAAGTCCCCAACTTGAAGATATTATTATTACTACGGCGATAACATTGCGCTGACCGACAGAGTTTTGGCTTACAACTGCCTGGGCGTGCCTCCCTGTTTTATACTTTGTCGGTCACACCCGAGCTTCTCGAAGGGAGTAGAAACTCTCACTCCGTGGGAACTGAGTTCCACCAATTCGTTCAACATGATTTGTAACTTCTACAAGGCGATCTTCACCCTTGTTTTTACAGGTAGGTGTGGTAACCATTGTTTGACCAAGCCATGTCACCTTATTGCACAACTGGGCTGCGCATTTCCACACTCAATGCTTTTCCCATATTCTAAAATCTAACATCAAAAGCTTCCTCTAATATTGTGCACACTAATTGTGTCAATTACCACTATACATAGGCATAAATATGTACATATATATTCTCCCATTATTACCTAGTCATTCCTAAGCGACACCATTCCTCCTATGTTCCTGACTACAGGTTCGAACCTCGGAAGAAGTGGTTGTCCTGAGTTCGAGTCTGGGACGGACAAGACACCTCTGCCAGAAGCTCTACGCTCCTGGTCTGGGGTGCGCTGTGCCAAGTCATCCCTGTCATTTGTCCTGCCCACTGCACGCTGTTCATATAATTCTATTTCCGGTACCGATCCTGAGTTGCCAGGGGAAGTCTAGGATGCTGAAAATGGACAGTAATGCCCTCGTCAGAGACCATGGCTCTGTGATCGTTGGTAATTACGTTCTGAAAAATACATAAATTGTTGTCTTCTATACATTTGGATAAATATTCACATCTCCTACAGCAACCACAACAGTAGCAATAATAACAACAGATCAACAGTATCACTACAAACAAAATACTACCTTTAACAATTTTAAATAAATTTGTATACTCTTGGACAATTTGTTTCTTAAAGTCCTTTTCCTTTTGCAAAACGAGGGTTTCTACTTCCTCGGTTTTGTGACTTGCCCACTTATGTGGTTCAGTAAGCTACCTACTGTGACTCTGTTTAATTCAGGCACATCACCTAGTTTAATTTCACTGTCTAATTGCTTGCAGCAATCATAAACCAACATTATGTCTGGAAGTAAGTCCTTTTTAGTTGTGGTATTGACTGAACCCGTACTTTGAATGTTACTTGTGGGACAATACACTGTGCACAAGTCTGTGAACACCACTTAAACACTAATAGTATCTTGGCATACACTCGTCACTTTTGTCTCTTGTGGTGCGTAATACAAAAATAAAGCTACTATCATCAATAGGTATCCAAATTAGTTCGTAAACAGACATCACACTTTTCATACAATCTTCAGGAATATGACTAACACCAGTTAACAATTTGACAACACAATTACCCTTGACATTACATTATTAATTGGAAAATTTGATTTGCAAAATTTCTGTCCATTATCAGTCTTTTTGCACTGTTTCAACTTGTTCTTCGTTTAACTCGGCGTAAGTTTGTTTCTCTCGATCAATTATAACATATTGCTTTTCATTAGAAATATACACATAATGATTTGGATTATTTCTCATGGGAGTAGAAAAGGGAATACACTGGTATAGGTTGTATTTTATTCTGTTAGTAAATGGAGTACGTAATACATATACGAAGGTATCTTGTGTTAAGTACACACTCATTGTGGATATTTTAAAAATCAAGTACCCATAAGTGGCTTGTAATTCACATGGCAGATCATATACCCGTTTGGAAAATCCCTCTTGGCCTTCTTATATGCCCTTACTAAATCATCACTTGGACAGTTACCGTGCCTGTCTGCAAATTTTATCTAGCAAAATCTGACAATGCTCATGTAATTGTATTAAAAATCCCTGTAACTCAATTAGGTGCTTATTCAAAGTTATTTTTGTAACCTTTACTACGGTGGTTACACAAAACTAGTACTAAACACAATAAAGGAGGGAAGTAAGAGCAACTACACACTATACACTCAGAGAAACATCAGCTGGCCTACACGGATCTCTGCCATCGACAACATAATACGAAATATCAGTAGGGCCAACCAGTGGACAATGAACCAGGAAAATGGAAGGAACTACGACCTTGTGAGGGCATGGATATGGCTCAGGTTGCAGGTTCTGAAATAATTCGTCGTGATCCTTAAATTTGAAAAATATTATTTACAAGTGAAAATTTTACAAAACCGGGCGAGTTGGCCGTGCGCGTAGAGGCGCGCGGCTGTGAGCTTGCATCCGGGAGATAGTAGGTTCGAATCCCACTATCGGCAGCCCTGAAGATGGTTTTCCGTGGTTTCCCATTTTCACACCAGGCAAATGCTGGGGCTGTACCTTAATTAAGGCCACGGCCGCTTCCTTCCAACTCCTAGGCCTTTCCTATCCCATCGTCGCCATAAGACCTATCTGTGTCGGTGCGACGTAAAGCCCCTAGCAAAAAAAAAAAAAAAAAAAAAAAAAAAATTTTACAAATACTTTCCGAACAAAATCCACCATTTTACGATTTACGAAGTATACGCTCCGTGATACACATCTTAAAGGTTCTTTGATAATGGGCTTCACTACGAGTTTCAAAGTTCAAACCAACTATACAACTAGCTACAAATCCAGTAGTACAATGCAAGTTAGTACGATTACAATTTACAGTGAAGTGAATGTAATCTCCTAAACTCTAGCGTACATGAAGTGATACAGAACTACCAGAGACAAACCCCAAGGTAAACGTATTAAATTACAATCTACAATTTTCATCTCTGACTGTCTGAAAGTTTCATTTATTCCTGCCGTCTCATTCTGAATAAAATTCTTAAGCTGTTCGAAATTCTCACTCAGCTTTAGTTCATTCGCAGTGATGTCATACAGACCGACTGTTAGGTGGATTTAACCACCCATATTTGATCTTTTGCTACTCTAATCATGGACAACTGTTCCTGTCCTAACTCCTTAATTTTGCCTACGTAATATGTAGCATCATTTTCATCGAAGGTACCGAATAGGGTCTTTGCTATGGTGCCTATTGCATTTTTTAACCCACGTCTATTTCCTTTCCCATGCCTTCCGGCATGTCGATCTTAGTGATTCTCCTAATCAGGTCCTTCATCCCTTGAATTCTTTAAAATTGGTGCTCTACTAGCATTACCTCATGTTCGCACATAATGTGTAGCTCCTTTTCTATTTGTACACATAGGATTTTGGTCATTTGCAAATTTTTGCGAGCTACTGTGAACACGTTAGGTTAATATACTTCCACTCTATAGTATATAATTGTGCTTCCCCTTGATCATCAAAATATACAACAGGTGTATTTTCATAATAAACTACCTTGAAGTCCAGCTGGCTGGTGTATGCTGATGTCCACTGTATTATGACAGCGAGGGTTACCGTACGGCCTGGCCCACTCGCCTACCTTTCTTCTCTTCGACCTTCACACATCTTACTGCTAAGTGTTTATGAAACCCCTCATTCATCTGCTCATCTCTTCCTGACTAAACACTCAGTATTGACTGTAATTATCTCAGTCGTTCACCCGTACTGTTCACTGAATACGCAGCCTTACTTAACAGGATATTTGCTTCGACCTACACAGTTGGCCGTCTACCTGTCATTCAGTGAATTACCTTCACCACTAGCCTGGAAGTATTTCTTTGAATACCTGGCTACATACAAAAATTCATTTTCGTGAACTGACACCTCAGTAACATAGCTATGTAGTAGCTTTCTGCTCTCGGTGAGACTTCACTTTTCTGGGCAGCTTTAAACAATTCTTAAGAGCTATTGCTAGCTCATATTAAAAATTTCCCCTTTATCTGTATGACATTTACACGGCATTGTCTCTATAGTTCTGACCATCTACTCTGCATGATGTCCCTGCGTCACTCCTCCTTGATTCATGGCTAAATGAACAGCTTCATTGGCTCTCAATCCTTATGGGCCAACTGAGGATAACAAGGCCTGTAGTAATTTGCTAACAAATCGGCAAGTCATCTCCTTCATGAGTAAAAGTGAGGTAACCTCACCGAAGTTGTACCCTGTATCTTTGGAGTCACAACCCACGGGATGGTCCTCGTCATGGCGAAAACAACCACTTCGGTGTATTCCGTTCTCAAAGGAATCACACCGCTTCGGGTAGCCACCGGCTTAACGGTGATATACCCCAGGTGGAACCCGTCCTCCCGCAGGGTGCTTGTACCAGCTAAACACAAGGCCACTCCCTGTGGGGATCCATTAGTCACATCCTACAGTCTGGATCGCGCCGTGGTGTAATGCGTCCCGTGTCCAGATCTCGTCACCTGGACCATGTAAATCTTCCACATGTGAGGGAAGCGAATGGATTCCATCTCAGTAGAGCACTTTGTAGTAATTACAGGTAGAAGCTATTTACTTCATTACTCAGTGCTATCTTTCACTATTTGTAGTGAATGTTTCTCTGAAACGTGCACAACTTATTTGTTGATAATTTTTATCCATACTCAGTTCCAAACCCTGGGGTTCCTTTCTGGCAAGTTTGACAACTGGACGTACAGTCTCGCCACCTGTAGTCCCTCTGACGGGTACTTAGGATGTACTCGCAATGGTACTCCTGTACCAAAATTCCATGGTTCCTCAATCAGTCAGGTTCAAATTTCTATTACTTTCCTAATTTAGAACGTGATCTGACAGGGTATTTCATTTAACTCTATCAGCGGTCATCGCTAATCCACAATGCCATTGGAGTGAGGGAAAGTGTAACTCACTGCGGCCTCATGCCTTCGTCTTCAATTGATGTACATCTTTAACCTATTTTTATGGACCTTAATTTGCTTCCCATGCTTATTTACCTGTAGCGTGCAATTCACTCCTGATACATCAGTTGTCTTATAGGGGCCTTGGAATGGTGCGGAAAGTTTTTTCGAGCGCCCCCGACGTAGGGCATCATTGCGTAACAGCACAAGATCTCCTACCTTGAATGAGATTTCATTTTGAGCAGTATCATATCGTTCCTTTTCTCTCTCTTTACTTCTAATCATGGATTTCCTAGCTATCTCATGGCTTTCTTGGAGTTGTCTGGTTAGGTGCTCTAAGACATTGACATTTGTTATAGTTCTGTTCAGGTTTCTTTTGGAGCACACCTGGAACATTCACCTTGCATCCAAATATCAATTCAAATTGTGTATAACCTCTGCTAGTGTTATACACGAACATCGCCAATCATCTTGTGAACTACACACATAGTGTCTCCAATATTCTGTGAGTACCCTATCAGAGCGCTCCAGACTACCGTTACACTGCGGCCTGAATGCTGCTGTGTGGATTTTCTTAATCCGCAATATTCTACAAATTTTCTTAAAATCATCTGACATAAAGTTTGCACCCTTGTCCGTCAATATGGCATTTGGTAGGCCGAAAATGCGAATTACTTTATTAATCAGAGTTCGTACTATAGTTTTGGCACTTTGATCTGGTATAGCACTTGCAATCAACTATTTAGACAGCTGGTCTTGACAGGTGAGTATATATTTGCTCCCTGCTTCGGTTACATTCATAGGGCCCACTACATCTATGGCAACCTTTTTGACAACTGTACTGGGCATGTCTGTGATTACCATTGGTGCCCTCATTTCTGGCTCGGTAATCTTATTCTTTTGACACGACGGGCACGAGCGAATATACTTTTCTATGTCCTGCATCCCATCCCACTGGATGTGGTCCTTCATCCGGGCATAAGTTCTCGCAATGCCCTGGTGGCCTAACACTAGTCACTCATGACATTCTTTGATAATTTTTAACTTTTCCTGTTCCGTTACCTCTGTGCTAGCGTTTTTAACCTTCTCTGGTGACTCCTCCCGATCATTAACTGCCTCATCCTCGTTCTCAGGCTCTGTCACCTCTGCCGAAGCATCCTCGGATTGAGAGCTGAGTCTCTGCGTTCGCACATCATCACCTGGACTAGCGGGTAAAACTGGTGTCCTATTGGCATTCCGGTCCTCGTCACCTGTCCCCTGGTTGGTATCACCAGACCTGACCATTCGCACTTCCTGCTCAGGTGCATCAATCCCAACCGGAATCCTACTCACGACAGTTACGCTTGTCTTCCTTGTACACTATCTCGAAATCACACTTGGCTAATTTTAATCAGAACTTAATCAATCTAGATCTTGAACATTAAATGGCTTGTGGTCAGTTACCACCGCAAAATGCCGCCTGAAACACTCCAAACAATCGCTAGTAATTCTTTTTCCGTCACTGAATAATTCTTTTCAGCCTTATTTAAGGTCCTACTAGCGTAAGCTTTTGGTAAATCTTTACCTATCTGTCCTTGTGATAACACAGCTCTCAACGCCTTATTACTGGCGTCTGTCGTTAATATAAAGGGTTTCTCAAAATCTGGGTATTGCAGTATCAGTTTCTCTGTTAGCTTATTCTTTAAAATTTGAAAAGTGTGCTCCTGATTTTCTGTCCAAACGTATGGTTCTTCCTTCTTAAGTAACTCATACAGTGGTTTCGCTATTTTATTGTTTTTTGAATAAATCTACAATAATAGTTTGACAGGTTTGGAAATCCTTTCATAGTGGTAGGCTGAAGAAATCTCTTACTGCCTGAATTTTCCGGTCATCGGACTGAACAACGTCCTTAGTAATTACATGACCTTAGAAAGCCACTTCTGTTGTTAGAAATTCACACTTGTCTGGACCTAATTTGAGATTTACTTCCCTCAATCTTTGAAAAACATCACGCAGTTTGTGATTATGGTCCTCTACAGTGTTAGCATACACAGTCAAATCATCCAAATATGCCAGGCATTTAATACCTTCTAACCCTGTTAATGCCATCTTCAACAAGCGCGTGAAAGTTCCTGGGGCATCCCGCAATCCCATGGGCATTCTTTTGTACTGGTAATGCCTACCTACGGCAGAAAATGCCATCTTGTCTCTATCAGGTTTTAATAGCACCTGATGGTACCCACTAGCTAGATCCATAGTGGTAAAATACTTTGTCTCCCCTAGGGCATCTAATATCTCAGAAATTAACGGAATAAAGAATGTAGTCCCTGTAGTGACATCATTGAGACGTCGAAAGTCGACGATGCGCCACTTTTGCTTGCCTAGTGCGTCTTATGTTCTTTGGGACTAATAAGATAGGACTCGACCATGGGGATGTTGAAGGAGTTATGATATTGTCCTCCAACATTTTATTTATCTGCTGTCCTATCTCTTCTTTCTGAGCCTCAGGTAACCTGTACTGTCTTACATTTATCGGTGCTTGATCTACGGGTGTGGGGATAGCATGGTGCAGTACATCTGTATGTGTCAGTTTATACCCTTCTAAGTGAAAAATATCCTGATAAGCTGTACAAATTGCATAAATTTTCTCCCTGTCTTGAGGAGCTAAGTGTTCTAACCTCAGCATCTCCTGTATCCGCTGCGTTCGAGATTTGACACTATGATATTCTTATTACCCTTCTGCGTGGTCGGGCTCTTGTCACAGTTCCTTCAACCCTGTGTACAGTTGCCAGAGATTCACTCCCTACGTCCACTAGCTTGATGCTAACAAGGGCTCTCGTTAAACATGCCTGGTTTTACTTCCTGCCGCTTGCTTATCTACCTCTACCACCACACTCTTCTCTACACTCGGTACGAGTACCACCATCACAGTTTCCTTTGCACCCACTGGCTATCATGGCATAGCCCTCTCTGTAATTCAGGATGCTGTCCCTTCCCGGTAATTCCATCCTGTTTCACGTTGAAATCGTTATCTACTACATGAAAGTCCGGGCATCTACCTCCGACGGGGATTCGGATTTTTCCCTTGGTATGACTCGATCCCTTAGTAATTCCCTTCAATTTGAGATTTTCCTTTTGGTTTATCAATGTTCCATAAGGAAGACAACCTTCCTTTATAAGGGACACGTCGCTACCTGTATCAATTAAGAATCTTAGGGCATCTCTACGCCGTGCTACCACTACCAGCACAGTCTCCTCATCTTGCTGTCTGACCTTACCGGGACTGATAGTCCTTGGAGGAGCCCCAAGCATCCCTGTCTTGTGGCTCATGGCTAATTTAAATCCCCTCTTTTGAAATTGAACCAGCACTCCTTAGCTGAATGTGACACCTTTTACAGACTTTAGATTGCACTCTCTCGCGTGCCTTGTCACGGGGTTTATCATCATTCTGGGTATCCCTGTACTGACCTCTTGGCGAGCGAGCTCCCAGCTCTGCTCCTATGCTCGCTATTGCATCTGGTGCGGCACTGCCATTGCAGGTGGCGACCTCGCCGCAGGCATAACACTGCCTGGGCTTTGACTTCGGACCTTTCTGTGCCCTCTCTTTTCGCACTTAACACATTTTGGTTCCTTCTAAGTCAAGAGCTGTTGGTGACCAGAGGTGCGCACAATATTCACCTCTCCGTACCTGCAGCTTTATTCCTATCCTGATCAGATAGTCTTTTTTTTACACTGCCGTGCCCAATGGCCAAGCTTACCACAGTAATTACATCTAGTTTCTTACCTGGAGTTTCTTTTACTCCTCAGGTCTCCCTTCATCTCTGAGCTCCGATTTTTGTGTCTACAGTCCTTGGCCATGTGGCCTTCCTTCTCGCAATTAAAGCATATCAATAATGCCTTATTGTTTTGAAGGTTTTCCAGGTTTTTGTGTCCCCAATGTGGCCTTGCCTTGCCACTGGCATTTCCTGTGGCTCACGGGCTGACTATACCAGACCCACTTTCTCGAAGCTGAGCTATTCTTGTGGAGTGCCTCTCTCTTCTTCTGACAACTGATTAGGGCCTCCTTCTGTCGAGCAATCACAATGGCTGCCTCTAAAGTTTGAGGGCTGCGATCCTCCACCTTGCTCTGGATTCGTGCTGTGTGTATCCCTTGGATGAATCTCGCTATCGTGATTTTCACTAGCATTCTGCGCTGGCCTGTTTGGTACTCTACCGGTTCGTTTTCAAGGATCGAATTTCAAAACATTACTGCTGTTTCTTCGATCCTATGTGCCCATTGTGCTATCGTTTCCTTCAGGCTTTGGCTTTTTTGAAACAGCTGGCAAAAATACAAATCAAACGTACCCTGTTTGCTGTAATATTCCCCAAGGCTTCCTTAGCTCATCATCATCATCTAAAGGCTTTGCCTTGTCGCTGCAACCATTAATAATAATAATAATAATAATAATAATAATAATAATAATAATAATAATAATAATAATTGTATGGCCTCAGCTACCGTGTGCAGACATTTCAATTTGACGCCATCTGGCTGTCTGCTCGTCAATTTCGACGTTCCGTTTTACTCTAGGCCCCCACTAGATGGCAGACCGAGTAAACCGAAACTCTCTTGGGCGTCTATGGCTGAGATTTAATTAATTTTGTCGGGTAAACACCAAATGTGTCACCAGAGATCTTTTACATGCCGACATCGTACGACATGGAGTGTCGAATGGACTTTTTTCTGCCCTTCAAAAATCCGACTACCTCTGCCGGGTTTGAACCCGCTATCTTGGGATCTGGAGGCCGACACTCTACCGCTGCAACCATTGATCTCGTCTCTCTGCGATCCTTTTCATCTCATTACATGTAATAAATATCATTTTTGGTCCGTATTGATATTTGATAGAAATAATAACAGTAAGTTATTTATTAGACACCTAATCAATACAAAGTCTAATTTTGGATGATTCACATAAATTTGTTAACTAATAGTGGTACATGTTTCACCTTCCATGAAGGCATCATCAGCCGTAGTCTTAACCTTAAATTAAAAATAAGCGTCTAAATAACATGTAATAATGAAATGAATTTTAAAATCTTGAGGAGATTTGAAGTAAAATAACATTAAAAATAACAATGATGGTTTAAAAATACAATGTGATGAGATAATAGTGGAAGTATTAACAAAATTAACATTAGAAGGCTGCTAAAATAAGTGCAATGGATAAAACAACAGATTGTTATACAACAAGTAGTAAGATTGCATAAAAATAAAGTTGATAGTCTGGCGGTTATAATTAGATGATGGCAAAAGATCGTATATAATCAAAGTAAAGACAGACTTCTTGCTACGTGTGTTATAGCTGAAGGTTTGTGTTGGAGGGGGATCTGTTTGCGTTGACGCAAACCTTCAGCTATAACACACGTAGCAAGAAGTCTACTGTTGCAAATACTTCTAACTCATAACGTTACAAGCTATCTTTGTCACCGTCAAATGATTCCACTATTAATGCCTTTTCAACTAGAATATCTACAAACTCACAACTTACAACATTTGAGCATTACTTTAAAATTTGAGATGGTCCATAGAGATCCTATTTGAAACTGTTCTTCAACTTCTATTCTACAACTTCATATCCTCGACGTGTTCTAGAACTTCACCATATGCCCCCGACTTCCGGCTTTTATCTTCAAGATTATGATTAACTTTGGATCTCTCGACCAACCTTTGACTTTTATTCTCTCTTCTTTACTTTCTTTTGTTCATTATCTAAGAATTTATTAATTAAGAGTTGCTTCTTCTCCTCAAAGGCTTTCTTACACAGGGAAGTTCTTCTTTTTATTTCCACAGTGCATCTGTTGTCATCGGTAATAACTGGTCCCAGTTAATTATATCGCCCCTGGACAGCAATCTGTAATCTTCGCAAGGATATATTTAAAAAATAATGGCCGCTCCCTATCTTTGATCATATTCTGCAACATCTACATTGGCGATAAACTCACGAAGCTGTTCTGGTTTACTACCACTGAACTCATGACCAATTAACCGATAGCCCTCAGTGACTGACACATCGTGCGCCTCCCCCGCATTACTACTATCTGACATATTATCTGGCGTATCATTAGGAGAATTGGAACCTGCCATATTTACAACACTGTATGGGTACTCATCCCTGCCCGAATTAGCTGCAATCTTCTCCTCGTAACCAGATGCTGATGCTCCTCCAGGTGCCGTATGCTCCCGGGCTGCTCCTGCACTGGCTGGATCAGTAGGCCTCCACTGCTGCTCTGCGACAACTTCTTGCTGACTTAGCCTCTTCTGTGGGGCTCTTAACAATCTGTTTCTTCACTGAGGTGGACTTGAACCCAGTACACCACAGCTGCACACCAAACAAGTTGGATGTACTGTTGTGACAATGATTTTTCACGACTGGCGTACTACTTAATCAGATTGTTCCCAGAGTGGCTTGGGAGATGTATACGTGAAAGGTATGGTCAAATGTTCCACCTTTGCAATATTAAATTTTTTAAATTCTTTTATTTATTTATTTAAATAACATTTAAAAATAACGGAACGTTTTATTTATCGTGTAGACATCAGCAGCCGAAAAGTTTCAAGATTAAGCACAAAGGACAAAAACAAATTTAAAATAATTCGGACTGCCCAATGCGTCAGTTAAAATGTTGAAGAATATGTTGGAATGTTCTGAGCACAACACCTGAATACCGTTAAAAGTGAAAATTAAAATACTGTACACATCAGATCGTTCAATGAAATTGGTAATAGAGTCCTTCTTAACGTGCTGATGCTGCGTTGACATTGGAGGCGAACTGTGGAGGCCGTGTGTGATGGGGAGAGTAGGGGAAGGCGGGGAGCGACTGTGTGGAGGAACTGTTGAGTAATGCCTCAAAAATTATGTCCACAGTTTCTGAAATTTCATTCAAATTGTAAGCAGGATTGCATTTTCGGTCTATATTAATAAGATGTTTTATAAAACGTTGATTAAATTGTCCTTGTTATGCAAATAAAGACTTTTTAAGTCCTGCTCTATGGAGGTGAAGGAATGATTGACTCTGTTATGTGAGTCCTGATGGCGAATATTTTTTGTGCTTGGCGGTGCTGACGTGTTAAGCTTCTTCCGGTTTGCCCAGAGTAGCTTGCGGAACATTGGTTGCAATTTAACTTATATACACACCTGATTTGTTGTATTTATTCCCGATGTTATTGATTTTGTGCTGGTTATAAAAGAGATTAGCATTGTTGTTGACTGTTTTAAAGGCAATATTGACATTATGTTACTTAAGAATATTGGTGATTTCGTAAATCTTTCTATTGGTGTAAGTGAAGGTGGCGTAGTTATCTGTTTTTCTCTTTTCTTTCTCTGAGCGGAGTTGAAGTGGATTTGTTAACAATTTTGCTGACTATCCTGTCTATGAAATACCTGCCAAAACTGTTTTTTCTCACTATTAAGTAGAGGGCATTGAGTTCTTTTTTACGATTCGCGTCGGATAAAGGGAAGTGAAAATTAAGCTATAAAAGGTTGCTCTTTTTTGGAGTCCAGATGCATCGAATCTTGACGAATGGTGTTTACGGATTAGGTGGGCTTTCCAAAGATAGCATAAGCAAATTTGTTGGAGCTGTTGTTAGTAGTGATATCTAAACAGTTTAAATAATTACTGATTTCAACTTCGGGAGTAAACTTGATCCATGTATCCACTGCATTTAGCTGTTGAAGGACGATATCGCCGTTGGTGGTGATGTGATCTATTATGGCAAATGTATTGTCAACATTGGGGGTCCAGAGCACAATACCTTTAATTTTATTATCAATTTTGGTGCTTTCCAAATGGTCTAAATAAATTTTTGCCATTATTCCTGAAGCCCATAGGAAGACTGTCCTGCTCGTAAATTTTTCCACTGGAAGTGAAATTGTTGTTAGAAGTTAAAAATTATAAAATGTTTAAGAACTCTTCTATTTCCTGTGTGCTTAATTTACTATGTTTTCGAAAATTCTCCTTCATCTTTAAAGTTTTTTTGACCGGTATATTAGAATACCTTTTTTAATGTCAAAAGAGTACAATTTTTAAGTGTCATTCTAACTGTGACTGTCATATTTACAGAGAAACTCTATATGTGGTTCGACCTTTGTATAACATTTCATTTATGTCAAGACTTTTCATTTATTTGAGAATCTTACAGTTCTAAGTCGAACTCAGTACTTTCAAAGTTCTAACTTGAGTGAAAAGAATTAAATTGTGTTAAGCGTTGTTCTAATCGTGACTTTAGGATTTTGAAATAGTGATTATTTGAAGTTTTATTCTCCAGATACAAGTCCCATACTAGGAGTGTTTATGTTCTCATGTTTGGCTGAAGATGACGCTCACCAGCGTCGAAACTACTTCCAAATAAATGTTGTAACTTATTTAGTTTAATATTAGTATTGAAAGGGTGCAGTTTTAATTTTACGTATCTATTAGATTGAAACAAGACCAATAGGTCTGTTCCATGTTCCACAAACACACAACAGTATTTTTAAACCAGTACCAAGAAATTTCTTAAAGGACCTTTTTTTTTTCTTGTTAGTTGCTTTACGTCACACCGACACGGATAGGTCTTAGGGCGACGATGGGACAGGGAAGAGCTAGGAGTTGGAAGGAAGCAGCCGTGGCCTTAATTAAGGTACAGCCCCAGCATTTGCCTGGTGTGAAAATGGGAAACCACGGAAAACCATCTTCAGGGCTGCCGACAGTGGGGTTCGAACCTACTATCTCCCGAATACTGGATACTGGCCGCAGTTAAGAGACTGCAGCTATTGAGTTCGGTTCCTTAAAGTACCAAGCATTTCATGTCAGTGTGTATATTTCAACCAGTTCATATATTTTTTGGTAGATTGAAACAAGACCAACAAGTCTGTTCTGTGTTCCATATACAGACGGCAGTATTTTTAAACCAGGACCTTCGTTGTGATAAGACCCATCTGCGATGGTGCGACATAAAGTCACTAGCAATAATAATAATAATAATAATAATAATAATAATAATAATAATAATAATAATAATAATAATAATAACAAAACCAGATCCAAGATCTTTCTTAAAGTGCCAAGTGTTTTATGTCATTTTGTACATAATTTGTCACAATGTTTTAGGACAACCTATTGGTAAGTATTTAGGCAATTGCCATTGTGTGTATAATTTTGTCATGGAGATGTATGTAGGCAATCCCCATGATGATAGTTATCAGATTCCCATTGATTTAATTATCTACAAGATGACTCCGGTCTTCACTTAATAAAATTGAAATATTTTACTACGTGTTGAATGGTGGAACATCCCCCAAACTCTATTATATTAGCTATACGTCACCACGGAATTGAAAATCATAACCTATGATGACTTCGTTTCTCAGCTTGTCTGGAAGCAATACTCTTTCTCTGAACTTTTGTATTATGTCGTAATTATTCCTCGGAGTTACGTCACCTCGCGTAAGTACACTGTAACTGTGTGTTTGGTTTTATTTGTTTGAGTATTATGGGACTATACCTTATTTCAGTGGACGTTGTTGATAGGTTTGAATTTAGTGACAAAAATTCCTTTTAGTGCACTGCAGGTATGTCTAATTAACACGTAGTGTAACTGTGTGTCTAAAGTTTTTTCAATTTTTGAGTTTCTCTTTCAAAATAAAATGTTGTAATCTCTCTGTTTAGCAAAAGGCTACGTCCCATGCCACATCCATTCATGTTTCCCAACCTTTTGGTTGAGTCTAAATGTTTTTAGGTTAAAATTTTCTTAGATCTGTGTCTGTCTTATCCTTGGCTTTGACAATATGAAAGTGACTGAGTGACGCTAGTAATGCAGCCAGTCCCTGCTTTGAATGGTGTGAAAATGTTGTTCATAGGGTCAGTTGGTGCATGCATTTCAGTGGGCTTGGCAGACCAATATGTAATAGCAACTCTGGCTCAGAGAGGAAAGCAACGGGAAACTACCTCACTCCTCGTTTCCCTAGTATGCCTCTTCAGTGATGCCTAGGCCATCTATGACAGCTGATGGCAGCGCTGTTGAGGATCCCACCAGCGGCATCGCTGACGGAATGAACATACATACAATTATTATTACGCGTTAACCTGCAGTAACGAAGGTTACATTGGTAGCAAAGCGCGTGGATTTTGTGAACGAAATATCAGGAGATGTTAATTGAGCTAACCAGACCTTAAAATTAGGCAAGATTGCTCCCCTCATTTGAGAGGGGAGGAACTACTCTACGAACTCAGGAACGTAAATCCCGCAAGGAATGTTCTGGACGATATCTGTCTATTAGCTTCCTCTCTTAACCTACCCGTGGCCATTCCGGAGCTAACCACAGATGAATTGGGCGAGTCTTTGGCCGTGATTAAGAGTTTAATGTACCGCGCAAATCCTCTTTGCCTACCTTTTCTCAAGCATGTACTGTGATCACAAGTGGTAACGATGTTATTCAGGAATATTGTCCTAACTTTTCACAAGAAGGTAATATTGCTACTTCTTTTCATTGTGTCAAGCATTCTAATGTGGGTAACATTTCCCAAGTTGCTCCTTCTGCTCTGCATGCCAGCCTGTTTCTCACGTGTTTCTTCAGGTAGTCCATCCCTTACATTACAGTGCTCAGTTCGTGTCCTTGAATCATGGTCATAATGCCGCTGTAATTCCTTCCCGGGTATATTTTACCCCTACCTTTTCACAGATCTTCTCCAATTTATCTCACCCGTTGACAACTATCTTGAGTATTTAAATTTACTGCCAATTCCATTGACGAGGTTATTTCTTTCCTTTGTTTTTTAATGGAATTGAAATATCAGGTCATTGCTTATAATTTGAGCAACATGTGTCTGGAGCTCTTTCTGAGCAGATAGACCGTTGAGCAGTTTCATGCACATGTACTTGAATTCTTCAATCCTTCTCGTGTCTTGCCTTCGTTAGTACAGGAACACTATCTTAGAGTTCAGCATTAGAATGAATATTTGTCAGAGTATATTCAGGTTATCAAATTGAATGCTAGGATTTTTATGCTTCATTATTCTGAGTCTCAAATGGTAGCTAGCATTGTTAAGGGTCTTGGTTCCTAACTATCGGTCATATTTTGCTCTTTCACCACGACCAGCAACATTTACTCAATCGGAAGCTAGTGCTGTTTCTGACAAAGATATTAGATATGCCGACCAGCTACGCGTTGCGTTAGCTCCCCCTCCTACGAGTACATCTTTTCCTCGGGTTACTAAAGCCACCTCTTCCTTTTCTCCAAAGCCCCGTAATTCTTGTGTGTCTTTTAGTTGTGGTTCACCTGAACATTTCTAGAGGAATTGTCCTATGAATGGGTCCTTAGGCAATTTAAAACCCAATGTGGGTAGTTTCATCCACCAGTAATTCTTGTCAACACTGTGGATCGAATAGGCATTTCTCCAGAGAATTAGGTGATTCTTGCTCTTCTTCTGGACCTGGACATCCCCACACTGGTAATCAAAGATGACTAACTGCCCATCATTGTGATGAATCTCAAAGGGCTGCTTCAAATTCTGTTTATTGTAATTGCATGTTAAAGTATGATTCGCCTAGTTCTGAAGTTGATGTTATGTCTCAGTCTGAACCTTTTGCTATTGATGATGTAAATTTTCCACTACCTTATGGTATTTCCGCTATCCCCCTTGTAAGTTATCTTACATATGCTTAGAGGTAATAATGAACCTGTATGTAGATTCAGGAAGTAGCATCACAGTGATAGCGACGATTGATATAATTCCAACAAAACTGTTTGTAAGTTACCTTCCCTGAAATCAGAATCATTAACTTGCCACACTGCTAATTCGAACCCTTTGAATTTAGTACGATATCTAACTGTCAGCCATTCATTGTGGCCATTAACCCGGCTGGAGGGAGATAAGGTCACCTCCCGTATCGTTCACTTGAGTAATTCTTGTCTGGAGCATCCACGTTGCGGGGGTGGGCATCCTCCACATCAGTAGGCCAGTGTGCTAAGTTCACGGGGTATAACGTGGAACCCATGACCAGGATTACGGGTGAAGACCTTAACAGCATCTTAGGCAGAGAAGGAGACCTTCGGAATGGCAAAGATGGTGGGTGAGGCAACCCATCCTCTCTGGGGAAAATTAGAAGAGGAAACCACTGCCTTGTGGAGAAGAGGGATCTTCAAAGGCTAACGGAATAAACCCTCAGATGTGTTAGGCTTAGCAGGTCAGCAGATGAGTAAATTTGTACTTGCTTTCAACTATAATACAAGCCTCAGATGGAAATGGAATTGACAAGGCTCTGACTACAGTTGCACAGTATGATGGTAATGCTGATGTTAGATCAGAGAACAAAATCCAATTTGGAACAAAAAATATTCTAACAATGAATGGGAAGGAAAATCAATTGACTGAGAGACGAAAACTCGACATCCTGGGATTTAGTGAAGTAAAATGGACAGGGAAAGGAATGAAGAAACTAAGATGTACTGGATGTGTAGCAGTAAAGAGAAAAGAAATGGAGTGGGATTTGTAGTGAATCAGAATGTTGAACCAATAGCTGAAAGAATTATAATAATGCACATACATGTAAACAAGGAACTACTGAAGGTAATACAGGTGTATGCTCCACAGACAGGATGTAGCGTGGAAGAAAAAGAAGAGTTCTTCAATGAACTGGAAACACATATTGTAGGAGATGGGATCGTGATAATGGGAGATCCAAATGCTCATGTGGGAACTGACAGAATGGGATATGAGAATGTTCTGGGCCCACACGGATATGGCGATAGAAATGAAGATGGAGAGAAACTGTTGGACTTTTGTATCAGAAATAACCTGATAATAAAGAACACATGGTTTATGAAGAGCTGATAGAGTTGGGATGGACAGCATGGAACACTCATCGATTTTATAACAACACACTGACAATGGGGAAGATACGTCATGCATACGAAGGTAATCCCCAGTGAAAGTATGGAGGAAGGTGATCATAGTGCGCCCATCCCGCGTCCAGGTACGACGCACGTAAAAATATCCCGGTAGCTGGTTGTCTTCTCAGGGTAAATCTTCCTGAAATAGTTTAGCTTAACGTGAAAGCAAAGAAGAGTTAAATTGTACACGACATATTTCACCTCTGGATGAACGTCTCCATCCAATTGCATGTTTAATCACCACAGGTATATAAACTCAACTCAAAACTAAGTTAACATACTCTAATATCTACAAATCACTTACTCACACATTTAAAAATAAATAATAATAAGAAATTTATGAATCTAAATGAATTACTAAAGAAAAGAGAAAGTAGCATTTCCTAATATTCGTCCAATATCTCATAAAATAAATTACCATTATACTTGCATTTCGTTTAAGTCAGCGCTGGCTTAGAAAAATTGAATTTCAATCCTGACATGAGCTAACATCTTATTTCACATTTCATTTGATATGAAAAACATTCAATTACATCATTAAAATAATCATTAAATTGAAAGAAAATAATTAATCATATCTTTGATTAGCATAACACTCAATTCATTTCTGAATGTTTTCTTAAAAAATCACGCAACCTGAATTATTTTGCAAATATCGCTTTTTCATCGATGTTTTTGTTGAATGACATGCTAAGGTTACTACTCCCTATTGCCTTCCAAAATCTCAGCACCTATCCTCTTAGTCTATTATATTTACATATTTTAAAGAAATATAATAATCATGAAACACTTTTCAAAATATAAAATAATTTATATCTCATTTCTAACTAAAGTAGTTCTTAATTAACTTCCTCTCAATATGCGTTTGACCTTAATTATCATGGTAGGTTTATCTGAGCGACTCCTCTAAATTTTTGTCATGATAGCTCGATATTATCTATCTATGTTACTCAATATATAGCTATACACTCTATTCTTCCTGTATTTGACATAACAGAAACCATTTATTCTCATATACGCGAATGGGTTTCCCATGCATACCTTGTCTTATGTTATTCCCTCAAATATGTACTTGCTTCACATATTTGATCCATATTCTGAATATAAACATTTAGCATCCCTCATTACGTCTTCATTTCAACGTATCTTCCTAATACTTCACTCCAATCGCTTCATATAATTCCATTCTCATCTATATATTCCTCAATCAATTCAATTATATCAACAACAAAATCACTTTTCCTTATATCATAATCTCTTCATAAATAATACAATTATTAAAACTTCTTTGCAACTATGTTCACTTATTTGGATCATATTTCTTCTCATAGAATAACGTTTAACCTCTAGCACTTCGTAATTCTATCTGATGACGTAATTCGACAAGGAATAACTCATATAAATTATAATTCCTCTGTATATTACCACACAATGATGCTAACTTAGCTTCACAAAACCCATTAATGAAATCTAATGCACGCATAAACTCTCGTCCTGCTGTGTATAATTTACATTCCTTCTCGCAAATAATCATATTTCATTTCCTATCATAATCCACTCAACGTACGTATAACCACTTCTTTCGATCTTATCACAACTTGACTTATATCACTTCATTTCTTAAATACTTCACACTTATTGTAATCATATCTAACTTAATTTAGCAAACTTAGCTTGCCATTCAGCGAGTACGGCGACTTCTGTAGTTCTCTGTGACACATCTCTGGTCCTTTGCCGGCTGTGGTCTACGAAACGGCTGGAGTATTCCCCCTGATCAGGTCCGGTCTGCTGGCTGGTTCATATCCACCTCGAAATTAGCACGACATATCCTGCTTCATTCTTGAGCTAATGTTAAAATCAAATAATTCCAACGAGTAAATGTTCATTACGGAGCTTCTTAAAATTATAATCTTGCGTCAGTATCCTTATATTTTTCTTATTAATCTGATCAATCAAACATTTAACACTTGGTTTAGTGCCTTGAATCTTATCTTTGCCTTATTTAAAAAATAAAATCTATAATTTTACGTGATATTTCCATTCTTGAAGGCTTAATAATTGGTTAATTTCTCTTCTTGGAAAATGATTCCTGAATATTTTTTCTCTTCTCTAAGCTCTGTTTTTAATGAGCTTCGAAGTGTAGAATTCCTTCGTATCGGTCTAACTGGCGAGCGTATTTGATTCAAATTTTGTTATTTCACACCGCGATTCCTCTCTTTGATGTTGAATAACGTGTATTATGCCGTATTTTCTTCTTTAACACGGGCAATATTTGGTCTATCTTAGCAATTAGTCTTCCTTTGTGGCGCAGCTGAATTGATGTATGTCCGTTCTCTAAGTGTAATAATAATATCACTTGATACTGTTCTGTTCTCTCCTCACAGCCTGCATGCTCCTTCTGTCAACTTCTAACTTATGGTTCTTTTCTTATGATTTCATCTCCACTTTGACGCCATTTTGTAACACGTCAGAAATTGCAATGGGCACAATAGATTATTAATTGTGGAATTAAAACAAGTAAAAATCCCTAAAATTGTACTGAAGAAGAAACCAAAGATCAGGATTTGGGAATTGGATGAGGAAGATAAAATAATGGCATTCCAAGCTTGGATAAAAAGAAAGTTGCCTAATACGGATATACGAAGTGGAGAAGAAGAGTGGGACAATTTAAGACAGACATTTGTGGAAGCAGCAACTGAGGTATGCGGGAAAACAAAAGCAAAGGTTAATGGAAAGGAGACACGGTGCTGGACAGACAAAATAAAAAAAAGAAAGGAACAAGGTGAAAAAAGAAATGGATAAGGAAAAGCAAAAAACGTATCAGAGGGATGAGAATAAGATAGAAAGGTTGGATACAAAAGATTGAAACTACAAGTCAAGAGGACTATCAAGGAAGAAAAGGAGAAATGTTGGGGAGAGTTTACTGACAAAATTGAGCAAGATAGTGGAGGAAATCAGAAACTATTATACAGAGTAATAAAACCAAAAAGAATAAATCAAGAAACATCAAGGCATTAGAGAGAGAAGATGTATCCATAGTACATGACGAATAGGGTCTCAGAAGGTGATGGCAAAGTCAGTAGCGTAGCCAGGATTTCAGTTTGGGGGGGGGGGGGCATTTATTTTGATAGGTCACCAAACTTCAAGAGTTTAGGTGGTATAGAATACCTAAAAAGGAAATTAGCGTCCTTGGATCCAAGTAAGAGTGGTGGATTCTTGCGGATTCCGGAAGCTAATAGTAATCATCATCATCATCATCATCATCATCATCATCATCATCATCTTCTTCTTCTTCTTCTTCTTCTTCTTCTTCCTCTTCTTCTTTCTTCTTCTTCCGTTTTTCCTACATCTGTGGGGTCACGGGTGCGAACTGTGTCACACATGTGGATTTGGCCCTGTTTTACAGCCGGATGCTCTTCCCGACGCCAACCCTATATGGAGGGATGTAATCACTGTTGTGTGTTTCTTTGGTGCTTGGTAGTGTAGTATGTTGTCTGAATATGAAGAGGAAAATGTTGGGACAAACACCAAGTCCCCAAGCCAGAATATAAATACAGTAATTTTATTATAATAATGGTCATGTGATAAGCTATAAAGAAGTGACATTCTATACGATTAATGCGGCAAAGAAACACACACATACACGTCGAATAAAGTTTTCTCGCCCTTCTCCATGGCTAGATGTTGAAACCAAGAGAATGATGGCCCACCGTGACTCGTTATTTCGACATTATAAACAAACCTTAGATGACACAGACTTCGAATCTTACTGCATCTTAAGAAATCGCACAAAGCGGTTAATCAGAAATAAAAAAAGTGCATATTTCCGGAATTTAGCTAACAACTTTAATTCCAATCGTGCATGGGACCAATTTAGAGCTCTGGGAATAGGAAAACATCAACAGAGCCAGACAACTCCCGACATTCTACTTCACGAACTGAACGATTACTCTAGTAGAATAAATATTCAACCTACCCCAATTAACTGCACCGAATCACTGCCCTCCCCTCCAGCCAATCCACCATTCACATTTCACAGTGTCACAGAAAATCAGGTTAAAAAGGCTTTGTACTCGATTAAATCAAAGGCCACGCGTGTAGATGATAATCCTATTACTTTTATACATAACATTATTGGTGCTGTCCTGTCTATACTGACGCACATACTGAACTACTGTTTACTAAACGGAATTTTCCCTACTGTCTGGAAAACAGACAATATTGAATATTATACTGGTACCTAAGAGTTTAGACCCACAATCTCTCTCTGACATTCGTCCTGTGTTCATACTCCCTGCGCTTTCTAAAGCCTTTGAACGTTTAGTATATGAGCAAGTTCTGGAATACCTAAATAAAAATGCTCCTTTGGACCCTTTGCAATCTGGATTTAAGAAGGGTCACAGTACCGCGACAGCACTTTTGAAGGTAAGAAGAAACGCTATAGACAAACGACTGCTCACTAAACTTATCATTCTTGACTTCAGTAGCACCTTTGACACTATAGAAACTCCGACTATGATAAAGTAAATGGAACTGCTAAATTTCGACCTGGCTGCGCTTAAGTTTCTTAGTTATTATTTGAGTAACCATCAACAGCGTGTAACAGTAAACGACAAGGCCTCTAAATGGAAAATGAAACTTAGTGGTGCCCCGCAGGGCAGTACCCTATTCTAGGGCCCTTACTTTTCTGTATTTATATCAATGACATACCATCCGTGACAGGAAATAACATATCGACACTGCAAGACAAGATATTAACAATGACCTCTGATGACTCAGTATATATGCACAACGAAATTCTCTTATACTAAACTCCACAAAATCTCAGGCAATCATAATTGGACCACGAAAATTACTGAGCTGCTCAAACAATGTCGCAATCCTGCCTATCCTACTGAATGGGAACATTATTCCCCACAGTAAAGTGGTTAAAAATCTTGGCTTAATTATGAATGAAACACTTGATTGTTCTGGTCACACGAAAGAAATACGTAAAAAAAGACTTTTGGAGTGCTTCACCCTCTTAAACGGCAGAGGGATATATTTCCATTTGAGCTAAAGGCAAAACTAATACAGACACTCATTCCCCCTATTCTTGATTACTGTTACGTTGTATTAGTTGATATGACGAGAGAAGAAACACTTAAACTTCAACGAGCACTGAACTCCTGCCTGAGATTTATTTACAACAGTGGGTACGATGTTCATACCACCCCATACTATCAGGCTGTCTCATGGCTGAAGCCTGATAAACGTCGGCAGCTACACACTTTAACGATGGTGTTTAGGAGTGTTAGCTGAAAGTCAGCCACTGTATATTTCTTCTAAATTCACCTTTTTATCATCATTTCACAACTTAAATACACGTTCTAGATCCTATCTTTCTATTCCACTGCACCGCACAAATACAATTAATAGATTATTTGTGGTGATCGGCGTCACATTATGGAATTCCCTGTCAGCTCAGGTCAGAGAAACTAGCTCTTTATTAAGATTTAAGGTCACCTGCCGAGACGTCCGACTCGTTGGCTGAATGGTCAGCGTACTGGCCTTCGGTTCAGAGGGTCCTGGGTTCGATTCCCGGCCGGGTCGGGGATTTTAACCTTCATTGGTTAATTCCAATGGCCCGGGGGCCGGGTGTTTGTGCTGTCCCCAACATCCCTGCAACTCACACACCACACATAACACTATCCTCCACCACAATAACACGCAGTTAACTACACATGGCAGATGCCGCCCACCCTCATCGGAGGGTCTGCCTTACAAGGGCTGCACTCGGCTAGAAATAGCCACACGAAATTAAATTAAACCTGCCGAGACTACCTGCTGAGGACAGCTGACTGAATGGTTGAAGTGTGAATGTGTGCGTGCCTGAGGATGTCATTTTTAAGAGTTTTTAATATTGAAATGAAATGGCGTATGGCTTTTAGTGCCAGGAGTGTCCGAGGACATGTTAGGCTCGCCAGGTGCAGGTATTTTTATTTGACACCTGTAGGCGACCTGCGCGTCGGGATGAGAATGTAATGATGATGAAGACGACACATACACCCAGCCCCCGTGCTAGCGAAATTAACCAATGATGGTTAAAATTCCCGACCCTGCTGGGAATCGAATCCAGGACCCCTGTGACCAAAGGCCAACTCGCTAACCATTTAGCTATGCAGCCGCACTTTTCAATATTAATTAGTTTTAATATTAATTTAGTTAGTAATGTATTTAAATGTATTTTTTAAACTTAATTTATGTAGTTTTAACTGTTTTACGTATCTCAGTATTTTATTTAAGATTTTGATTAGTATGTGGTTAAGTACACGAGAGGGCCTCGAGCCCTAACTTCGCCACTGTAAAAAAAGCACTAATAAATAAATAAGTAAATATAGAATGTAAGGGGTATGTGTATAGATATTTTGTTAGTTGGTAAAGAAAAATATATGTCACAACATATGCTAGGGAGTGTTTACCTTGTCCTATTAGCTTCCCTAGCGGTTAGGGCAGCGCAGTTGTGAGCTTGCATCCGGGAGATAGTGGATTCGAACCAATCTGTCGGCAGCCCTGAAAATGGTTTTCCGTGGTTTCCCATTTTCACACCAGGCAAATGCTGGGGCTGTACCTTAATTAAGGGAACGACCGCTTCCATCCCACTCCTACGCCTTTCCTATCCCACCGTCACCATAAGGCCTATCAGTGTCGTTGCGACGTAAAGCAAATTGTTAATTCGTTTCCCTCGCAAGCCTGGGATGCAGAATATAGTAGCATTAAGTTGCAGTTTTACGACGCTAATATTCGTATGTATAATTTTTATTAACGTGCCAGAAACCAACGACATGGAGCTGTTGCCATTTCAACACCGTTTTGAGGGCCACCGACCAAAGTCGGGATTTGAACCTGCGAACTCGGACTCAGAAGGACAGTGACTCAACCAACTGAACACATGAAAAGGAGGCGTTTGTGATTATTTTTATAAATAAATTCAGTTAGTATGTTTACACAGGTTTTATGAAGAGCATTTATTAAGGCGTATGTTTTCCAACTGTCCTAAATGCACGAGACCGGACGGAAGAACTAGCTGGAAGCTAAAGAGCCTTGCAGGGGTGTCGCTTCCTTCTCTGTACACTTTTCCAAACCAAACTCCATGGCGTAACAGCCCCGAAGGGCCATCGCCAAACAAGCGACCGCTGTTCAGCCCGAAGTCCTGCAAATTATGAGGTGTCCTGTGGTCAGCACGACGAATCCTCTCCGCTTTCTAGACCGGAGACGTTATCTCACCGTCAGATAGATCCTCAATTATAAGCTCGTGGGCTGAGTGTACCTCGAACCAGTCCTCAGATCCAGGTAAAAACCCTGACCTGGCCGGGAATCGAACCCGGGGCCTCCGGTAAGAGGCAGGCAAGCTACCCCTACACCGCGGGGTCGGCTTGTTACTTTCAGGTCACCTTATTTTAGAATTAGACTTAAGGCATCCTGCATTCGATGCCCACCACTGACAGAGTTAAGAAAGGCATGGGATCGGGAAGATACAGCCTTGTTTGTGGGTGCAATAGAGTTGGCCATGAGTCTCCCGTGATCGAAATATCTACGACCTGGCAGGTAGTCACCTTCACGGGGCGTCGTACCAAAGTGGGTTTTTTTTCGAAAAAAATTAAATGAAGATTCTAATTCCTCACAAACGAAGAACGATATTATCAATTTTACGAACAGTTTCAATAATGCAGCCGGTTTAGAGTACAGAAGCTATGATTTCGATTGTTAGATATAATTACATGGCAACAATCAAAACCACCAATATCTACAGAAGATCCGTCACCGCACTCGGTAGGACCGGCTTTCTTTTCATATCCACCGGGCGAGTTGGCCGTGCGGTTAAAGGCGCACAGCTGTGTGCTTGCATCCGCTTCGAACCCCACTGTCGGCAGCCCTAAAGATGGTTTTCCGTGGTTTCCTATTTTCACACCTTAATGACAGCTGAGCTGAGCTGTTGAGGATCCAACCAGCCTTAGGGCTGAAGACTGAACATACAACATGCAATTAAGGCTACGGCCGCTTCCTTCCCACTCCTAACCCTTTACTTTCCCATCGTTGCCATAAGACCTACGGTGCGACGTAAAGCAAATTTTCCATGGAAAAGTTGTATCCACGCTACTGGCCTAGACTTGGCCACTGAAATTATTTCGTGGGTACGCCACTGCATCCACTCACCATTTAAGGTACAAGGTAAGCCCGAAGAATGGTTGATACTCAAAATACACCATCATAAATGATGCGGTTATTACTCAAAAGTACTAAACAAAGGTAAGGCATGCGACCTAGTGTTTTAAGTAGAATCTGTATCAATAGAACGTGACTTCCCATTTTAAAAATGTTTCATGCATCGACTGCGACTCAAGCCTCGGCCGTCTTGATGAGAAGATAGAACCACTGGAACTGAGTTATCACGTCCGCTAATTACAAGATAGTTACATGCACTTTTGATGGTGCCATTTGAAGTTCCAATCAGTCCCCAGGCATTTGACAAAATATATAGACCTACCTATAGAACTAAGGTACGCATCTGCGATCTGTCTTGCTATTAGAATTTTTTTAAAATCATAACTTACCGATGATGCACATTATTTTGCCCTTAGTGACAATTAAAGTTATTATATGGCACAAAATGAGAAACTAACGTGCAGCTCACAATCCTATCACAGTCTTCCGAACGCTGCAACTTAAACACAGCACATCTTTCAACCACGGTACAACCCCAGATTCCTGGAACTGATCTGCAAAAGCTGACACGATGTTGTTCGACTGTTTCTGGCTGTGGACCCCGTTATCTCGGTGGTCACGTTCCGGCCCCCTACTGAGTAATCCCTGGCTAATTGCCCCTTTCCTCATCTTTTGGCATTTGTCAACACATTCCCAATACTGAGGCCTCTACAGTGAAATATCCCCACGCATCACAATCCTAAGTGTCTTCCTTTCATTCAAGCAGTACAAATATGGAAAATTATGAATGGCCGTATTGAGCCCTGCTAGTAGATTCTTTGTCGCTACGTTAATTCGTCATTTCAGCGTAAGTTTTAAGTTGTTCGTATCGTATGTAAAACAACGGCTGATCCTCGCTCTAGTTTCAGAAAACATTTTGGCCCCCCCCCCCCCTTGGATACGCCAGTGGGCAAAGTATTTTGAAAAACTTTATAATGAGGATGACTGCTCGGAGGAAGAAGGAGATAAGAAAATGGAAATAATAGATGGAGAAAAAATGAGAACCTGATAACATGGTTTGAATTTGCAACGGCAGTGAAAACAATGATCAAAGGTAAAGCAAGTGGAAAAGACGAATTCAATACTGATATGATTAAGGCAGCAGGAAGCATTGGACTACAGTGGCTACACCAGGCCCTCAATGCCATATGGAAGGATGAAAGGAGACCTGAAGATTGGCAACAAGGAAGCATTGTACCAATGTTCAAAGAAGGAAATAGGAAGAAATGTGAAAATTATAGAGGTATAACCTTATTATCACATGGGCTAAAAATAATGGAGAAAGTCAAAGACAAAAGACTGAGGGATATAATAGAAACACAGTTAGAGGAAGAACAATATGGCTTTAGATCAAATAGATCAACAATAAATAGACTTGATATTTACAGTGCGAACGATAATGGAAAAACATCTGGAAAGTAACAAGGAAATCATCTTCGTATTTGTGGATTTGGAAAAAGCTTATGATACAGTTAAGAGGAAACATGTATGGGAATGCCTACTGAAAAGGAATGTACCAAAATCATTAATTAACAAGATAAAAATGTTGTATCATGAGAATAAAAGCAGTGTACAAGTGGGGAGTGGTGACTCTGAAACATTTTATCAAAAAAAGGTCTCATGCAAGGAAGTGTACTGTTGCCATTATTGTTGGGTGAAATCATAAAACGTGTAAAACAGAGTATCAGTAGTGATGAAGTGAATGCTTTGGTATTTGCAAATGATGTGGTGATTTGGGGAAAGGGAGTAAAGGAAGTACAAAGGAGACTGGACATTTGGAATGAAAATCTGAAGGAGTTTGGATTGGTAATTAGTAAAAAGAAAACTGTAGGCATGCATTGTGGAAAAAAGAAAAAGAGAAGCCAAGTGAACATAGACGGAGAACGGTTAGAGAATGTGGAACAGTTTACATATCTGAGTAGCATTATTAATGGAAGTAATGAAATCAAAGCTGAAATTAATAACAGACTAAGTAAAGGTTCAGCATTTTATCATCAATCAGAGAGCTTTTAAGGGATGACAAAGTACCTAAGAGAACAAAATTAACATTACATAAACAGTATTTCATATGAATTGTAACATACAGACGAGAAACACTGGTAACTAATAAGAGACAAGATAGTAAGATCCAAGCAGTAGAAATGAAATTTTTAAGAACATCGGTTAAAAAGACAAGAAGAGATAGAAATAAAAATATTAAAATCAGAGAAGAGCTAAGTATAGAACCATTAGTACAGAACATACAGAAAGCTAGACAGAGATGTTTCGGAGATGTAAAAAGAATGGGAAAGGAACGGGTAGCAAGAAGGGAATTGGAAAGAGAAGTTGTGGGAAAGAGATGAGTTGGAAGACTGAGAAGGAGGTCGATGGATCAGATTTGCAAGGACGTTAGAGAAGCTGGATTGGATGTGACAGAAGTAATTGTTAACCACACCCTGGTGACTGGAGTGGGACACTGATGATGATGATGATGATGATGATGATGATGATGATGATCTAAATGTCAATACGTGCTATTACATGGAAAATGCCTACACTAGTTTCCAGAGGTTCCTCTCCAGTTTCCCAGGTGTGGTTTAGGAGCACTCTCCATTTTAGTCTATTCATATACCAGTGCTCCTTCAAGACTTCATCCCTACCGGGCGAGTTGGCCGTGCGCGTAGAGGCGCGCGGCTGTGAGCTTGCATCCGGGAGATAGTAGGTTCGAATCCCACTATCGGCAGCCCTGAAAATGGTTTTCCGTGGTTTCCCATTTTCACACCAGGCAAATGCTGGGGCTGTACCTTAATTAAGGCCACGGCCGCTTCCTTCCAACTCCTAGGCCTTTCCTATCCCATCGTCGCCATAAGACCTATCTGTGTCGGTGCGACGTAAAGCCCCTAGCAAAAAAAAAAAAAAAAGACTTCATCCCAGTTGGTTCCTTTGCTCACTTGGTCCAGCCATCTCCTCCTAGGTGTTCCAGCAGGTCAGTATGCAACCATTGTTTTGCAATTCTTCTTTCTGTCATACGTTTGACGCGCCCTAGTCCTTCAGGGATTGATTTGTTCCAGCTTGTTCTCCAATCTTCTCATTTCTTACTTTGTCTTTTCTGGTCTTTTGAAGCATGCTGTCATCTTTGACCCATAAGTCAATATAGGGACAAAGTATGTTTGAAACAGAGTTTGTTTTGATCTTAGTGGCAGTTGTTTATTCCAGAGCAGATTTCGAACTTGCTGATGGAATTGACTGGATTCTGAATACTATTCTGTTGTCACTTGATATTATGCATCCAAGGTACTGATATTGGTTTACTGTTTCCAACTGTACTCTCTGTCTATTAACAGACATTGCAACAGTTTTTGTACCACTTACTTTCAGATGATCATTCCCGACGTCCATCTCGCTATTTCCCCAGATAACTAAATCATCAACAAAAGCAAAAGCTTTAAGATCCATGTTGGTGTTCTGCTTCACTTCTTTTATGATTTCACCCATGATGGTGATGCACTCCGCTAGATGTCTGGAACCAATCTGAATATCAATTTTCTACTTGAACACAGCTGTAGCAGTCATCATAAAGCATTTTTATTCTCTGAATGAGTTCCACAGTTACAGTCTTCTTTTTAAGACACTCTCATATAGTTGTTCTAGGCACACTATCGAATGCTTTTTCGATGTCTTAGAAACATAAATGTCAAGTTACGATCTTTCTCCCAGTGATTTTCTAATATCATTTTCAGTATGAATATGAAGTCTATAGTTGATCTATCTTTCTTAAATCCATAGTGTTCTTCTTGCAGTTGGGGTTCAATAATTTTTCTTAATCTTTTCTCAAGAATCTTCTCAAATATTTTTAAACCATGGGAGAGTAAGGTAATCCCTCTATAGTTGCTGCACTTTCTCGAAGAGGGAAACTATAACTCCCTTTTTCCAGTCATCCTTCCATATTGCCCTTATCACCCTGTATAGCCACTGAATTGTTCATCAATGCCAGTAGCTCGTTAAGGGCTGATTCTACTTCACTCCAAGTTGGTGGCATTTCTTCAGATATATTATCACTGCAGTTTGACTGAATCTGTGCATTAGGACTGGAGTCCTTCTCTTATTTCTGCATCTTCCCCAGTGATGCTCCCATGTGGTTTCTATAAAGCTGGTATTTCTAATAACACTGTGCAGCACTTTGGAATTTGCTTTACTGTCTTCTTCCAATTTATTTGTAAAATCAATTCAAGACTTTGGTTTTTCTTCTGCTACTATTCGTTTCACTCGCAGTCTACAATCACTGTATGTCTGTTGTAATTCACTCATTTTTAATTCATCTTTTTGATCTCTTTTCTGAATTTTTTCACCTCGAGCCTTTCTTGCTTCATATTTCTTCTGAACTGCACTCTTTACTCCATCATTCCACCAGACTTTCCTGCTAGTTCTGCCACATATTTCTACAGCAGTTTCAATAAGACATTCTTTCAATCTGTTCCACTCTGTATTTCCTCCTTGTGTTCTGTCGGTGATCATTTTTGAGGCCACCATTTTTGTATACATAATTTTTTCTACTTTTTTCAGTTCCCAGGTTTTAATTGTTGCTTTTCCTTGGTGTGTGGATTTTTGCATTTTTGATGACTGCAAGAAGCAGTCTGTGGTCACTATCTAAGCTCTCACTTGGTACAATCACAAATAGTTTGACCAGCCTTTCCATCAGATATTATGTAATCTATTAAGGATTAGGATTGTCCATCCCAACTATACCTTGTTATTTTGTGAGATTTTTTTTGAAACCAGGTGTTATTTATTTTTAAGCCATTTCTCACACAAAAATGTAGAAGTTGTTCACCTTCCTGCTTCGTGGAACCAAAACCAAGCAGGCCCAACACATTTTTATACCCAAGTCTGTCTGTTCCCACTTGTGCATTCAGATCACCCATCACTAATAGAGTTTCCACTCCTTCTGTTGCTTCCTCCAGGTCAGATCGAAATTGCTCCTTTTCTTCTTCATCACATCCGGACTGAGGGGCATATACCTGTATGACTGTTAACTCCTCCTTATTCAAGGAGACATCAGTTTCATGATTCTGCCATTCACTTACAGCATCTCTATCTTCTCTCAATACAATCCGACACCATTCCTGACTTCGGTTTTGTTATCCATCCAGTGTAGTTGTTTTACTCCTCTGTCTTTCCATTTTGTCTCAGTTATGCCAAGGATGCATAGTTTCCTCCTCTACATCAAATCCACCAGTTCTTCAAATTTACTTGTCAATGTAATGATGTTTAGTCTTCACATAACACTGTAAAAGATCATATGTCACAGATGTTTGAGAAGATCTGTCAGTCCGAGTCTCCTTTCAGTTTTGAAAGCGATCCAAATTACTCTTCAGCTGGCTTGCTAAGCCTAACAATGGAAAGGAGTTTCTCTCTTAGCCTTTGGCAGTCCCCTGCCACTTCTACAAGGCAGCAGCGTTGGTATGCTCTTCTAATTAACCCCAGAGAGGATGGGTTGCCACATCTGCAATCTCCACCATTCCGAAGTCCATCTCCTCCGCTGAAGACTCCATTGAGGTCTTCATTCGTAACCTTGAGCTGGGACCCTTACCAGATGATACACACACGGACCACTGTGCTCTGGGACTCATACAGGCAGGGGCACCACTCCCTGGGAAGGGCTGCCTCCAAAGAGGGTCCTTCCTGCTACCTGTAGTTTCCAGAAATTTACCTTGTCCATTCATTTTAGGTGCTAATTTGATTGCTAAAACTGGTATGATTTTGGATCTGCAGTTCAACGAATTGCACCTTTAATTATCTATAATAATCTATATGTTAAGTAATCACTCCATTATTCTTCCTTATCTGTCAATACTATTCATGAAGATACTGGTGAATTTGATTATTTGCCTGCTGATCAGGCCAACTAACTCAAGAATCTCTGCAATGAATTTCCATACTAACCTTTAAGGTGACTCCGTATCGCCTGACTCCATCTAAAATCAAAACCTTTAAGGCCATTGCTTGGTGACTGTAATCTCCTCCCTAAACCACAAGGTGGTTTTCGCCCGGTTGTTGATGCGAAACAGGAAAGTTGTTCTTCAGTCTGTTCCCCTTCCCGATCTTCACTCTTATTTTTCTTGATTTGCTAATGCCAAAATGTTCACAACTTTAGATTTGAATCAGGCATATTATCAGATACCTCTTACTGAGAAATCCAAGCACCTCACTGCTTTAGCCACTGACTGGAACCTCTATGAATTTGAACATCTTTCTTTCGGCATAAGTACTGGAGCAGCTGTCCTTACTCATCTACTAGACAATATTCAGTCAGACATTCAATTCAAGTTTGTGTACAATTACCTTGATGATTTGGTCATTTTTATTGAAACATTTGAAAGAAAACCTACAACCTGTTTTCCAGTCATTAACCAGGTCAGGGATGTAATGAATGAAGCATATATAGGCTGTTATTACAATGGGGTCGCCACTCCCAGGGTGATTTATTAATGAATGATAAATGCTATGAAATGATAATGGAAAGTGTTGCTGGAATGAAAGATGACAGGGAAAACCGGAGTACCTGGAGAAAAACCTGTCCCACCTCCGCTTTGTCCAGCACAAATCTCACTTGGAGTGACCGGGATTTGAACCACGGTATCCAGCGGTCAGAGGCCGATGCGCTGCCGTCTGAGCCACGGAGGCTCTGAAACATTTGAAGACCACCTTATACATCTCAATAAAGTCCTCGAAAGACTGCATAAAGTAGACCCTACCCTTAAGGCTAGAAAGGTTACTTTTGGCCAACCTCAACATCATTCTTGGGGCATATTGTGTCAGACAAAGGTGTTTCCATTGACAATCTTGTACTTCTGCCATCCAAAATTTCTCTACCCCTAAAAATGTCAAAGCTGTAAGCAGATTCATTGGTATGGTCAATTTCTTCCATAAATTCATCCTTAATTTTTCCAAAAGAGCAGCTTTGTTAAACACCTTGAGAAGAAAAGATGCCAAATTTGTGTGGCGCGATGCCCAAATTGAAGCCTTTTATGATTTGAAATCTGCCTTGTAACGCTCCTGTTCTGGCGATGCCAGATTTTTCTAAACGTTTCTTTCTTCAAGCAGATGCCTCTTCGACAGGTATATTTGGTGATTTTCTTCAAGAATTTGAAGATGGACGTCGTCCCATTTCTTATACTTCACACAGTCTAAATCCTGCTGAGCAGAACTATTCTATTTATGAATTAGAAGCCTTAGCTGTTGTTTTTTCTTTGGAATGGTTCAGAATGTGCCTTTTGGTCTTGAAACTGATAATCAGGCACTGACTTGAATTTTGGCTAAACCAAAATTATCGGCCGTCTTGCGCGTTGGGCAGTATGCATCTCAATTTGAAGCTTGTCACAGTCGTGGGACTGAAAACATTGCAGCATATGGTCTCAGTAGAATGTTTCATCTACGGAGTTCTGATCCTCAACAGTCTTCAGATCCCTCTCCTAACCAAGTTTTGGACTTTGTGAATGTTGTTTTAACTAACTCACCTTTTCTTTTCAAAGTAATTTCCAAACATCATGAACATGGTCCTGAATTGACGGCTATTATTGACAGAATTAAATTTGATGAACATGTTAAACCCTATGTTATTAAGAATGGTGTTCTACATTGTCCTGTTACAGAAAATGAAGCCAATTTCTTGCAATCTTAAGGCCAACCAGGCAAACAAACATGCCAACATCTATTTTAACCTAAAGGTTTAAGGACATAGTTTTCTTAAAGAACTGTCTCAAGGATAACTTAGTACCTAAATTTTTAAGTAAAACCCAAAAGAAACATGTACCCTCCAGGTATTACTATGATACACAAAAAAGAATTAATCAAATTTGGCTGAAAAATGAAATAAAATACCTTCATAGGAAGAAAGCACATTCAGCACATCTCCAACACTACTGTTGCCCTTGGAGTGGGATTCGTTCCAAAGATACACCCAGGAAAGAATGGATATCATTTTAAGTAAGAAACAAGAAACCCTTAATATTTAAAAAATGCCAAGTCAAATGAAGGGAAAGGCAAGACTCAATCTTTAAGTTTAGAAACAGGTTTTAATGAATACCCCTCTGCCATTAAGAATATTTCTTACTGAGGAGGAAAAGAAAACGTTAAGTCAAGGCCCACATTTCAATTGGATAGGAAAGGAGCTAATAACCACCACTGCGGAAGTTGAAACGGCTATTCAGAAACTCTCCAATGAGGTCCAAAATGGCGTCAGACATGAGGTAAAAAAGAAAATTCCGTACCTTGTAAAAGGCTTAAAAGTTTCCCCAAGTAGAATTAAACCCACTATAAGTTAATCACGCAAAATAAAACACGAAGAAATAAGAATTAAGGGGGGGGGACAATAGTAATTCTAGATAAGGAGGAATATATTAGAAAAACTGAAACTTTTTTCAGCAATAGCACTTTCTCAGAAATATCTCGGGACCCTACAATAAGTACCCAAAAAAGTTAAAAGCAATACTAAAAAGTGCAATCTTCATTTTAAGTGAACAAGATGTCCAGAAACTGATTAATATGAATCCCGGACTCCCAACAGTAAGGGCCTTACCCAAGTTGCACAAAGAAGGAATACCCATGAGACCAGTCATACACTTCCGTAACAGTCCTACTTATAAAACATCGCAATACATACATACATTTTTAACCAACCATTATGTTTTTCACAATAAGACACCAATAAAAAATTCTGTAGATTTCTGCAAAGTATTTAAGAACTTTAAATTAACACCACATCATACAACATGCCCCTTTGATATCAAAGACATGTATACGAATATTCCAGTGGAAGAAACAATAAAAATTATCAGGAAGAATCTAATAGAACATAAGCAACTAAGCCTACCAGAAACAGAAGGCTTCATACAGACAGGAAGGCCTCCCTATTGCGCCGTTCCTGCATCCAGATCGAGTCGCATGTAGATCCAGGCTAGCTCGAATATTCTGTTAACTTCTCGATACTTTAAATTTATGGGCTATGGGTCCCGCATTCAAGAAAGGATCACCAGATTATACTAGCAGAAAACCCTAACCTACGTAGTGGACGTCTCCTATCCGTAATTCGGTTACTTTTTGCGTTCGACTCACAAGGATACGCAAAAAATCAACGCTTACAACTACCATAATATTCAAACACGCATCACTTATAACTAGATCCTTACCCTAAGAAGTCATTAAAATAGGAATAAAGTTTTACAATATAATATTTATTTAAAAGTAAAGTAGAAATTGAAGAAAATGCTTAGTATGTTAGGAATTATTTCTTGAAAAATAAATAATAGTTGACTTCATGCTTCTTCAATTAATCATCGAAATGCATTCAAAATTAGAGATCTCTAACTGAATAAAGAAAATTACATCAAATTATAATATTTACAATATTGACTGAGAGTTATTAAATGTGTCGAACGCAGATTCAAAAGTCTGACTAAATCACAAATAAAATTAGAATTTCATCTTTCATCTTGTCAATCATTGCTTGAAATTGTTCCTAAAATCTTACTAATTTTTTCTCAAACATTCATTAATTACCTCACAGTATGATAGATTCACTATCCATGCTCAATTATTGACAACTTGGTTGTGAGAAAATATTAAAAAAGAATAATAATATAATTTAAATTATTTAACATGGTTCACTTGTGTTACACTTTCCTAACATTCTTTCAAAATTCTTGATGTCGCATTTCGTATGAGAAGAAAGGTAAATCATTAAGTCATTACATCCTTAAAAATAATAATATGATTGAAACATCATAACTAATATTTACTCAAATTGTTCACTTGGGGTAGCTATAAATCAAGTGCTCATACGGTGATTATACATGTCGTAATACTGTGCTATCATCCATATTTCATGGTCAATTAACACAATTATGCTGGATATCAGGCAATTTAGCTTGTAAGAAGATACTATCAATTACTAATAGCCTTCAATTTTGAAGAACAGTTACCAGTGATATCAATTAACGTACTACAGTAAGCTTCCTAGCTTTCCTAATCAAAGTGAGAATACTTGTGGTTAGAAGAAACATATAAGTATAGGCTAATTCTGTGCCACTCCTATTATCAAGAATTATCTGATAATGTACTAAGTAAATGTCAACATAGGAACATTATGAAGATCATAATCAACGCTATACATGGCTTATCCAAAGATTAAGGGGTGACTGAGATCAAAACATAGCCTTCTTCCATCTCAAAATACGTTAACTGAAATAATATCGTCGCTAAACTGAACCGTAACTCCATCTACAACGAAGCAATAATCATCACCAACATTATTCATCATCTTCGCATACCATTATTCGCATATAAATCATTCACTTCATCTCCTATTATACTTCACATTAATTTATTTCAACTTAACGTATATCATACTAGCATTATCACTCATTCATTCTATTATCTCGTTATGTTCTCAATCTTTCAACAATTCCATAAAATATCATCATATTTTCTAGCGAGTTCTCAAAATCCGACATACGATCTCATTTCCTCTTAACTTCACGTCACCTGTCCTAAAATAAACCTGACGTTTACCACAATGTCGTATAGTATTCACATTAAGGTTCCCTTAACCTCCTCTTACTCAATACGGACAGCATTGCAAACGGAATATTAATTCATCACTGGTTAACTGCTTCCTACATAATGGATTTGATATTTATGTCAGATGAATACTTACTAACCTCTAACATGCCTATATGAGTTGTCTTCTCATGTAACATCACTCCTTTGATAATATTTACGATAACACTTCATTCACATTTCGATAAATGAGAATAAAAATATAGCATAGCACTCTCCAAAAGAAAACAAATAACATTTTTATTAATGACTATAATGACTTATCTTTCTCCGTACTCCCTCGTCATCACATGTCTTGGTGGTTAGACATGCGGGCTTGGTTCACGGCATTTCCTTCATCCTTTTGGGAACATCTGGGACAATCTCGGGTCATCGCTGGTCATCATAGGCTTGACTTGTCATCTCGTGTCGCCATAATCTAGGTAGCTCTGCATTAACATTTTTAGTGCATGTCTTCGGCCTCTTGCACAGTTAAGACAGAATAAGACGTCATCATGGTTAGTTTCATCATCTTAAGGATACAGTCTGCCATAATCTATGGATAACATAAGAGTATTGCTCCTCTAAAATAATCTCTAGGATTTGCAGTATGTATGCGAATATTTCAATTTGACTAAGATGTTAGGTTTCCTCTGTCTTGCGCTCGTTATTATTATGTAGTTTATAAGCTCCGTCGGCTAACACGTCGTCTTGCAAGGATAATGTGACGTAGTATTGTGGAAGTCTTTCTGACTGCTGAATATCCTTTGACGTCAGCGGCTTGCAAACTTTCGCTTCGGTGCTACTATCCTTCCTCTTCAGCAGTCTTGAGTGAGGTTTTACTTCTGTTCCTTCAGTGTCAATTGAATGTTATTTTCTTCAATAATAAATTTTAACAATCTTCTCACGTCTTTCTTTGTCACCGCCTTCTATGCTTCTTTCTCCTCAAGTACCTGACGAAAATATTATCCCTTTGACATTTAGGAATGCTTTGATGTTTTATCACTGACGTTCTCACGTCTTAGACTCCATTTTCGTTCCAACCAGACTTCATTGAGAACAGTGAAATGGGAGCCCCCGCTTCTGGTATTTTAGCCAACAATTATCTAGATCATCTTGAATATACCAAAATAATAAGACAAATAGAGGGTCTTAAATTATGCATATGCTTTGTAGACGACACTTTTGTAGTAATAGATCAAAGAATGAACAACAGTGATAATATCCTCAACATGTTAAATTCAATAGATTCTAGAGTAAAGTTTACAGTAGAAAAAGAAAAAGAAGATTCCATAAATTTTTTAGACATAAATATAAGACGGGATAACAAAAAATTTATTTTTAAGATACATAGAAAACCCACATTTACTCCTAATACGATAAAGAATTACTCATTACATCCGGAATCACGAAAAAGATCGGCTTACTACAGTTACATATATAGAGAGTTTTTAACATACCTCTCTCCCACGCAGAACGAGAAAAGGAATTGCTCTTTATCCATAAACAAGCCCAATATAACGGCTTTGGCCCTAATGTGGTAAACAAAATAATTAGAAAGTTCAAACAAAAGTTTCACACTAATCTAACCCCCGAAATAAAGAAGAAAGATAAATATGCCAGGTTTACTTTCATCAGTCCTAATTTATATGCAGTAACAACTTTATTCAGAAAACATAACCATTAAACCAGCAATAATACAAAGCAATTTTTTTAAAATTATGACAGTGTTAATACCCTAGGGAAAAACAAATATTCAGAATCAGAGGTTTACAGATTAAAATGTCATCAATGTGAAGAATCTTATGTTGGACAGACAGGACGTAGTTTTACGGTAAGATACTGCCGAGAGGCACAACACATTTTCTGCGATGGGCCAACGTATGAGTATAACCGGTCATCAGTTCACCACTATAGAGCAGGATTTGACAATATTATGTAAAATAAACAAAGGAAGTCTTCTAAATACATTCAACAAAGCAATCAGGATAATAACTTGAATGATAACAGGAACCCTTTATACGAAGGGATATTATCAAATCTTGAAATAATAGGCATTAAAAACAACACAGACAATAAAAGAAAGAAAATGGATGAACTTCCACCGCCTCGTATATCTACTGCCCCTACCCCTCCTAAAGCCAAAACCGTGACTGTAAGAGACACGCCTCCACCCCACGCTACAGCCTTGCCTCCTCCCGAAGGTGGAGCAAGCATTGGAACGCACACATCATTATTACACAAGACGGAAGGCTGCTTCAGCTGTAGCTCCTCCAAGGCAAATACAGTAGACACAATACGCGACACTTCCGGATTTAGCCTTGTTAAAATGGGAGGCAAGTCGCAAGTGACGCTCCTAGTGCTTCACCTGAAAATTTGCACTAAATTCAAATATCAATGGAAATGGATAAATAAATTACGTTTAGAAAGAAAGTGTTACTAAGATATTAACTTCAAAGTTGCTAAAGCAATTCTGGATAAATGAATGAAGAATTATTTACAAGGTTATTATTTAAAGACTGAAATTAGACATATAATCAAGATGTGAAATGGACTGCTGTGAAAGGGCTTGATCTTTCATTTATGCATTTCTTTTTTAGCTTTAGAATTCCTGCCTGAACGTTCACAGCTAAATTTTTCTTTTTTTCTCATTTAAAAGCATTGTATCATCACATTAAAACACTTGTCAACAAAAATATCGGCACATTCCTTAAACAAATGATTCAATGAATTTACATTTAAGAGCTGGACAATTTTCCTTTTAACCTGAAGCCTACTAACAGAAAGAAAATCTATAAATTTAGCCTCAAAAACATTCAAACTTTCCCTATAAGCAATACTTGCCATAATGCCATCACATTAGGGTACATCAAATTGGCATCATCATATTGTTTCAATAAAATATGTACATTTCTTAAATCACCCATATTTTCTTCAGTGCTTGACAACGCATTACGGCATTCCAAATGGGGTAACTTGGAACACAACCAGCCACACTCATATGCATATATATTTTCCTGAATTAAATCAAACCCACAGATCACACCTACAACAAAACATCGGTATTGAAGGTTAACCGCTGCACTATACAATAAAATATGCATATTACATTTTAAGCCAGTTAAAATATGATTTGAGCAGGTCAGAAGATTACGAAGTACTATAAAAATCTCTTTGTCACTGGAAGAAAATACATGCAAACACAATATTACTTACATGTTCTTGTTACGAGGGTAGCGAAAGAAAGACCGCGCATTCTTTTCTACTTCATAGTTACTGCAGCCAAACACAGCACATATCCTTCCACTCATGTTGAGAGGAGATATCAAGGAATGACACACGCTACTATTTAATTATGTCAACTCACTGAAAACGCATAAATAACACCGAAAACTTCACACACAAATACACGTACTCTTATGACAGAATCAGTAGTTCTCAGGTCAACCCGCTAGAGAGAGCTCTAATAGCTGTCCCTTGATATCTCGCTGAGTGTCGCGTATTGTCTCTATGTATTTGTCCAAGGTCACAGTACGAGTGGATTTTGACAACAACAAGGTATGAAACCATTCTTTTTATAAACTAAGTTTTCCTTGAGCAGACACGTTAAAAAAAAAAAAAAGCATATCCACCATTTTGTTCATTTCAGATTATGGCGAAGCTCCTTTATTAATAGCAAAACAGCAATCAGCTTCACGGTTCCTGGACTAGCCGTATTCAAGAGACATTTTGTAAACTTAAAACAAATAGCAGCCATCGGAGGGAGTAAATGAAGTGAATACATAGCAACATTCAGAACGGTGACAAATTGAAAGTCATATCTTTTCAAAAACTTTTATTAGAAGATAAGCAGAATAGTTTAATGATACAAGTGCCGGACACATTTTTACAACATCTGTTCAAATGAATAGAAGTAATTTTTTAAAATACGCTACCTATAAGTAGATCCATCTTCCTCTCATTTCACTACCCCATTCATTGTTTTTAATTCATTTTATTTAATTTACTTTAAATTTACATAGTATTTAAGAAGAAATAAGGTACCGTACCTGATTAGAACAAAACTGTACTGTGTATGATTAATTCATTTGCCAAAATGCAAATACAAGTGTCAAAAAGGTGGAAGATTTTTTTATTGTTATTAAGTCTTTGCAACGTTTCATACTCGTGTGTGTTGACGCTTTCTTGCATGGCTCATACTAATACTGCCATCTCTTATTTGAAACGGTCTTTGATTTTTATTGATCTTGTCAATTCCTAGTAAGCGACTACGCCAAAGCTTTTCCTTCTCTTCAGTTCCGTAATTTCTGTTTAATGCGTCAATTTCTCTCAACTGGTTGTCTTTTGCCTTTAATACTCCCGTCCATGAGAGTCACAAGCAAACGCCCGCTAGCTTTTACTTCTAATTCTCCTCTTTCTAATGTGTGGTCCATTAATGATCTTCCTGACTTCACCAACCCAATATGATTCGCGCTACTTGGCATCATGTATGTAAATATTAAAAGGTTTCTTATGCTAAAGTTCAACGAAACTGAGACCTGTGTAGAATCTCTATGATGTGGAAAGTTGTTGTAGAATACTTTATTTGTAATCTTTTTTAAGGAATATTCACTGTATCATGTGGAGTGTTTTATTCGTATTCCATTTAGCTACCTAACCTGTATGGTGTAAAATATTTTGTAGTATGTTTTATTTCTATTCCCTTTATCTACTTAAGTAACTACTAGATTATAAATTATTGCTCTGTAATAGCTGGAACAGTCCAGAAAGGTTGTGACGCAAACTTTTAGAACAGGGTGTGTTGGCCCCTGTCGGTTCTGGATTCTAGAAATATATCCTTACTTATTCTGGAAAATGGAAAGTTCACGATTAGTGTCTGTATATGTTCGGGAATATCGTATAAACATCACGAGTTATGATCGGTGAATCTGGGTGGCGATAGGCAAGCTCCTGTGCTCTGATCGGTCACTCGGTAATCGCACTAAGGCCAGACTTCCCTTTTAAAGTGAGCGAGGCAGGATTTCGTGGTCTTTGGTTCTCTGATCAGTCTTGCCGTTTTGACGCACGTCGCTCCCAGGATGGGCTACCTTGATGTCAGTCCGGTTTTAATTTACATTTAATGTTTGCTGGTGTTATCGCAAAGGAGTTTGCCCTAGTTGCCACTCTTTTGCTCAGATGTTTTAGAAAGCACATTTACTTTCATTCTAAATTGTATTTGTATCTTGTGTGCCTAATCGTATTGTAGAACTTGGATTATGCTAAGATATTTTTGGTTAGCTTCTTGGCCTAATAGCAAAGCTCTTGTCAAACAACATCTAATCTTGTATTCGTAAATTGTGTAACAGAATTGTGTGGACAGATGAATATGTTCGGAAGTTACCTTGTAATGTTGATTTCGGAAAATAATATTTTGAAAACAAGACATCACCGCTGATTTTTCTGGAAACCTGCAACCTTCACTTCTCTAAGGCCTTTAGGTAGGTTTCCCAGCCCCCGTTCCACGTTCCTTGTTTATAGTCATCAAGTTGCCCAACCTGATATTTGTTTGTGTGTATTCGGCGCAGTTCATCTGAAGCTTATTGCGTGTCTAGGGTTTAAAGTACCGTGTAATTTGATTTATTTTCCTCCCCTTTTAATTGTGTATCGTGTAACCGCTAAAGCCCGGTTACATATTGGTAGCAGAGCGTGGTTGAATGCGGATGAAAGAGAAGTGAACGGTGATCGTACTTAGGTTTAAACCTTGAAATTTGTAAATTGCCTTGCAATTTAGTTTCTGCGCGTCAGGATGGTTCGTGCTGTTCCTAATCCTTTCCATTTGAGAAAGCCAGAACTAATTTACGAACTTCGTATCCGCAAACTGAATTCTACAGGCAATGTCAGAGATGACACAAGCTTATTGACCTATAACCATTCCTTGAGTTAACTATGGACGAGTTGCATGAGTCTTTGGCCATGGTTAAAGATAAATTGGCAGAATTTAATGCCATTTTTTGTGTCTTTTGGTGCTTCTGAGCCCTTGCATGGCCATTTAGCGCAGGTTAAGGCACAGTTATCATATTACCTGGACAGAATTAGGGATTTATTGTCTGTCAAATTGCCGGCAAATGAGCGGCAGGTGTGTGAACTCTTGCTAGTACAGTTTTCAAGAATATCGGACAAAATCATTGCCTTGCTTGAAGGGAATGAGTTGACTAACACTAGTTCTGAGGTTCAAGTGTCCAACCTTGTTAAAATGTTAACTCAGGTTCTGCATTTGTAGCTGCTCATGTGTGTACTCTGGCAACTAGTGCTAGTGATATTCAGGGGTCTGATGTAATGCTCGCCTGGGATCTTCCGCTTTGTTGTCAAGAGCTATGACACCTGTAAGTGATTCATATAATATATCTTCTTCGCATGTCGGGACCTCTACTAATTTTCCTGTGGTAACTGACACTTCCGCCATGGCTCAGTGTCTGCCCTCTATTGTTACACAACCTTCTTCTTATGCAATGGTGCAAAACCATCCCCCTGTCTTAGCGTCAACGGTATCAAGTGCTCTTTTAGGTTGCATAACCCCTACACAAGTAGTTACTGCCCCGATGGTCTCTCAGATTAGCGAGAACCTTTCACAGATGAGATTATCTGCGCCTGTAACGTTGCAGGCTAACCTAACCTTCTGTACTCCATCCTTTTCGCAAGAGCGTGAGAGGTACGATACCTCTGTAACCCCTCTGGACTACTCTAAGCCTTCCCAGGCACCTCCTACACCTGCCTTCCCCCAGATTTTCTCTAACCTACCGCACCCATTGACTACTGTGTTTAAGGGAGTCTCTTAATTTTCGGCTAACTCCATTGATGAGGTTATTTCTTTCCTTCGGTTCTTAACCGAGTTCAAGGATCAGGCAATAGTGTACAATCTCAGTAACGACCACATGTTTAAAATCCTATACCCGTATGTATCTGGAGCTCCTTCTGAACATATTGTCAGGGCCATTTCCGAAAGATGTGCTTGAAGTTTTCATTCATTCTCACGTCTTGTCTTCATTAGTGCAGAAGCACTATTTCAGAGTGCAACATTTCAACTGAATTTGTTCAAGATATTAAGCTCCAGGCTAGGATTTCCCGGCTCCACTATTCCGAGGCCCAAATGGTTGCCAACGTTATTGAAGGTCTCGCCCCGAACTACTGATCATATCAGGCTCTTTCACCGCGACCAACAACGTTCGCTCAGTTTGAAGCTGTCACGGTTTCTGCAGAAGGTGTTCGATATGCCAACCAGTTACGCCTTGCATTAGCCACCCGTCTTATGAACATACCCTATCCTCAGGATATTAAAACCGCCCCTTCACCTGCTTCGAACTCGCACAATCCTCGTTCATGTTTCAACTGTGGCTTCTCTGCTCATCTCAAGCGGGACTGTCCTAGGGCTGGGGCCTTCGGCAATGCAAAACCTGCCATGGGTAGAGGTTCTTCCACCAATACGTCTTGCCGTAACTGTGGGTCAACTAGGCATTCTCTAGGCAGTGCCCATGTAATACTTCAGGCTCTGGACCTCCAGGCAATAGTAACTCTAGATGACTAACCGCCAGTTCTGATGGCAAACATAAAAGTGTGGCTTCTTGTTTTGTCTGTCGTAACTGTAGTTTGGAGGATGATTTACCTAATTCTGAGGCTAATGTTTGGTCTCAGTCTGACTCTAGTGCCCATTTTTTGCAATCTTGGGGGATTTCTGCCATACCTTCTTGTAAATTACCGTACTTATGCATAGAGGTAAATAATGAACCTGTCTGTGCGTTAATATACTTTGGCGAGACCTGGTACAATTTGATGAAAACCATTTGCAAGTTACCTACATTAGAATCCGTGTCCTTAACCTGCCATACTACTAATTCCACCTCATTCAACATTGTAGGATCCCTAGATGTCAAGATAAGAGTTCGTGATTTTACATGGAAAATGCCAGTACTAGTGGCAAAAGATTTATCCTGTCAGTTTGTACCGGGTGCCAATTTTATTGCCAAAACTGGGATGATTTTGACCTACAGTTCAACAGATTCCATTTTAAATTTTCCGCAAGAACCTTTGAGCTGTACAATCGTTCCCCTATTCTGCCTTGTCACGTTAAAGTTCTTAAGATAGTGGCGAACCCAAAGCTTTTGATTTTAATCATTTACCCGATGAGCAGGCCAACCAACTTAGGAAACTCTGTGATAAGTTTCTTGATGTCTTTACCGACAAGTTAGGTGTCACCAATGTCTTAGAGTACAAAATTGAAGTCACAGATAACATACCTGTTCACCCTCATCCGTATCGGCTGTCACCTCCCAAAATGAAAGCCCTTAAGGCTATTATTGACCAAATGCTCGCTGGCGGAATGATACGCCCTTCTAAGTCACCCTATTCTTCTCCCATGTTTCTGGTCCCTAAACCGCAAGGTGGTTAACGTCTTGTAGTTGTCTATCGGATGTTGAACCGTAAAGTGGTCCTCCAATCTGTTCTCCTTCCTGATTTGCACTCTTGTTTTTCTTGGTTTGCTAATGCCAAAATTTTTACCACCTTCGATTTAAATCAGGCATACCAGATACCTCTTGCCGAGGAATCCAAACACCTCACAACTTTTGCTACCGACTGGAACCTCTATGAATTTGAGTGTGTTCCATTCGTGCTGGCGATGGGAGCTGCTGTCCTTACTCGGTTACTGGAATATGTTTTGTCTGACATTAAATTCAAGTTCGTTTATATTTACCTTGACGATTTGGTAAACTTCAGTGAAACCTTCGAGGAACATCTTGTCCATCTCAACGAAGTCCTTGAAAGACTGCATAAAGCAGATCTAACCCTTAAGGGTAAGAAGGATTCTTTCGCACAGCCCCATATGTCCTTCTTAGGCCATATTGTGTCGGGGAAGGATGTCTCAATCGATCAGTCTCGTACTGCCACCATCCAAAATTTTCCCACGCCAAAAGACATCAAGGCTGTAGCAAGATTTATTGGCATGGTTAATTTTTTTCGTAAATTCATTCCCAATTTTGCTGAACGGGCAGCCCCATTAAATGCCTTAAGAAGAAAGGATGCCAAATTTGTGTGGGGTGATGCCCAACATGAAGCCTTTTGCGACTTGAAATCCGCTTTATGTAACGCTCCTGTTCTGGCTATGCCAGATTTTTCTAAACGCTTCATCCTTCAGACTGATGTCTTTTCCACAGGTATATCCGGTGTTCTCCTTCAGGAATTTCAAGAGGGCATCATCCTATTTCTTATCCTTCTCGTGCCCTGAATCCTGCTGAACAAAACTATTCCATTTATGAGTTGGAAGCTTTAGCTGTTGTCTTCTCTTTAGAATGCTTCAGAATGTACCTGGAACATCTCCCTTTCGATCCTGAAACTGTCAGGCGTTGAGTTGGGTACTGGCCAAACCGTGAAGGACCGGTCGTCTTGCGCGTTGGGCTGTGCGAATCTCAGCCTTCCAATTTGAAGCTCGCTATATCTGTGGCACGGAAAATGTTGTGGGTGATGTCCTCAGTAGGATGTTCTATCCAGGCAGCTCTGGCCCTCAACCAGAGCCTGCAGACCCCTCTCCTGCACAAATATCAGCCTTGGTGAATGTAGTTCTCACTGACTCTCCTTTCCTTTTCAAATATATAACGAAATATCAGGAGGACGACGCTGAGTTAAAAGCTATTGTCGACAGGATTAAATCTTGTGAACATGTTAAGTCTTGCATCCTTAAGAATGGTATCTTGTGTTGTCCTGCTCGCAGTCGCAGAGACCCCAAAATTGTTATCCCAACTAACATCGTTCTGGCTCTCTTCAAGTATTTTCATGAATCCCCAGTGGGGGGGTCATCTGGGTGTTTTCAAAACTAGAGAGAAATTTTGTAAGCACTTCATTTGGAAATCCAGGGATTGTGAGATCCGTATACTTGTCAAATCTTGTAAAACTTGTAACATCAGTAAACCCGCTCCTAATACTCACCTAGGTCTATTGTCTTCCGAGCAAGCTTCTCGTCCAATGGAGAGATTATTCATAGACTACATTAGTTCTTTCCCAAGAACACGGACCGGCCATCGTTTCATACTTGTGTGTGTTGCCGCCTTTTCGCGTTTTACGGGGCTGTTCCCAACTCGTATCGCTAACGCCAACACCACCATCTCGTGCTTGACACAGATATTTCCTTCTTTTGGACCCTGTCAATTTTTGGTGAGTGATAACACAAGAGCTTTTACTTCTGTCCAGTTCCACAATTTCTGTTTTGATCTATCCATTGCTCATGTAACCACTACCCCGTATTACCCGAAGCCAAATTATGCTGAGAGAGTGAATCGTGACCTGCGATCTGCTCTCATCGCTTATCACTCCACTGACCACTCCAAGTGGGATTCATCACTAAATTGGTTGTCGTTTGCCTTTAACACTGCCGTCCACGAAAGTCACAAGCAAACTCCTGCTTCTTTAATGTTGGCCTTTACTCCAAATTCTCCACTGTCAAATCTGTGTTCAATTAATGATCTTCTGCCTGACGATGCCAGCCCAGAAAAGATCCGAGCTAATTGGCACCGTGCACAGAAAAACAGGTTTATTACACTAAAGTCCAGCGTAATTACAACTACGGGCAAAGGCTGCACAATCTGTCTGTGGGTGACCAGGTGTTTGTTCAAACGCACCCCATCAGTAGTGCTGCGGACCACGTTATCAGTAAGTTGGCCTCCGGATTTCGAGGTCCCTGCACCATCTTAAAGTTTCTTATGAAAGTGTCATTATTGGTGAGCGGTCCCGAAAGGAAAAGGATCAGGAGAGTACACCTCTCTCAGATAAAAGTACCTTAAGTCATATAGGGAGGGGTAAATACCATTGTTGGTGACCATGTAGATTTAGTTGTAAGGTAGTTGTAAGATTTTAGATGCTGGCCGGCACATATTAATTATATTTATATCCTAATCATAAGTAATTTGTGTTAGCCATGACTATAAATGTGTGCCTAATACATTAGGTATGTTTTTGTTTAGGGTCACTGATTGGAATTTATTCCCCTAACATTTCAGGCTCCTGTAGTTTTCTTTCACCCCCCCACCGTAATCTTCTCTAAAATGTATGGATAGTGGATAGTGCTTACCCCAGGCCGAGGTGCCCTACTGTCCCTGGTATGGGAGGGGGTCTCTACATGAAATTCATTGAGCCACCCGTTGGGTGACTCGATGCTAGTCAGTGAATAAAAGAAAGAACTCTAACCCTCCTTGAAAACTGTTTTTCTCAAAGATCGTCTAGTCTGGTAGGGTAGTCTTGCCTCGAGTATTCCCCTGTCTGCTGCGTGTTGGTTTATGTTACAGTGGCTGCAGTGACCAACTTCATCTGACGGCAACCTAACGTGCCAAGTTGAGAGGCACACTGCATACCTTGGGCGCTACCATCTGGCACCACAATCCTGTGGCAAAGTGTCCCAATGGAGGCAGTCTGACTAGACCCATCTGCTCATTTGGTTCAAGATACGGCTGGGCTGCACTGCAACTTACCTAGCAACCTGGTTTGGAGTGAACTTGAATGGAGGTTGTTGGCGAACGGCCATGTCGGCAGCCACATCATCAGCAAGAACCTGTGGCCTAGTTGTGCAACTTCGAACCTATGATTGGTGTGAAAAGTGGTGCAAGATCGACTTATTCCGTAACTTTGCTAAGAAGGAGGCATTGGACGCTTTCTTACAAGAAAGTTAAAGGGCTCTGAGTTACTGACATTTACCAGAAGGAAAATAGTGTCCATCCTTTCTGTGGACAGAGTTATGATGGTCAGTCTTTACATGTAAACCTTAAACCTTAACATATTCCAAGCTACTGAAAGGACTTTTGGTGTAGTGACAGTTTGTTTTTCAATATTGTTAGTAGGATGACTGTCAAACTTTCTGAGAACTACAGTTGTGAATACCATTATGTATGTTTACTAATCTGTGCTATGGTGTGCAAGTTTCCAGAAGTGATCGACCCCCCAGTAATCTTATGTTAATTGTCGACCGTAGCTTGATTTTCCGGGGGGAGGATGAGACCTGTGTAGAATTCCTATGATGTGCAAAGTTGTTGTAGAATATTTTATTTGTAACTCTTTTTTAATACTTTCAATACTTTAACATGGATCCTGGCTGTGAACTGGGTCTTCTTGCTAATTTTTAACACGTTATTATGGAACAGCGAAACATATTACATGCCTGATTTTTGTACCGTATGAAGGTGTCAACCATCCAAAATGAAGATGTTAATCAACAAGTGAATATCTGAAGTAATTTAATTATAGTAGTCTTATGAAAAACATGAAAAAAAATAGTACGGAAAATTTTTTTACATTGAGGTTATACCAATAAGCTTGCTAAAACAATAAAAAATAATCATTTAATGCGACTTCTTAGACCACAAATGCAGTGGAATAAAATATTCACCTATTTTGTAGTAGTTTGTTTTCATATAGTAACATTGGACTATACAGACTCCTTGCACCACCATCTACTCTCTTTTCTGATGCGCTTACCACTTTCCTTCTTGCCCCTGTCTGAGCATACCTTGCAATAACGAGTAGCATTCACTTTATTGTTCGTTGGAGGAACCTTTTCTGGAAAATGGCAAGCAACAGTCCTGTCAACACTGGGGGAGGGAGTAGGCTCCAGCCTTGAGATGTCTCCTCCTCCTTTAGCTGCTAAAACTGATCACTCTCATGTAATCCACTGATTTTGAGATCTCTTTATATAGAATGAAACTATTCACAACAGTTGAACCAGATGTCGACTGGAAGACAGGTAGCTGTGGTTGGTCATCTGTGTCTGACCATTCATCATCAGGTTCAGATGATCTAGCAAATGTTCCCGGCACAGGTGAATCGTCAGCCTGCATCTCTTCATCTAAATGAAAAAAATAAACCCAAATTTCTGTAGGCGAAGTATTTCTATCGTTTGTATTCGGAGTAAAATAATACAGCTAAACACTTACCTGAACTATCGCTTGATACGTTATCCGGTTCGTAAGCAGGGTCGTCATCACTTTCATTCATCTCTGAACCCGCTTCTCCCGATAAAATATCCAAAATGTCACTATCATTGAGTCGGCGTCAAGACATGTTTACACAGTAACACAGCTGACAGCGTGACAGATTTGGTGCGCGCAGCACATGGCAAGAAGAAAATACCCTGTATATTGTTTCAGTTCGAAATTCCCGATAACTGCTGCATTTTAGTGGTCAATAGATGAACCTCCAACCAAGGGACGGGAACCATACGCGATACGTTCAGCTGGATATAAACATAGGAGAAAATCAAGCCCGTATCACATACGGATGCCCTCCAGAAGCAGGAAAGCAGCGCACCCGTATCCCGTACGGGCATAGTGTTGAAAGTGTTAAGGAATATTCACTGTATCATGTGGAGTGTTTTATTCGTATTCCATTTAGCTACCTAACCTGTATGGTGTAAACTATTTTGTAGTATGTTTTATTTCTATTCCCTTTATCTACTTAAGTAACTTCTAGATTATAAATTATTGCTCTGTAATAGCTGGAACAGTCCAGAAAGGTTGTGACGCAAACTTTTAGAACAGGGTGTGTTGGCCCCTGTCGGTTCTGGATTCTAGAAATATATCCTTACTTATTCTGGAAAATGGAAAGTTCACGATTAGTGTCTGTATATGTTCGGGAATATCGTATAAACATCACGAGTTATGATCGGTGAATCTGGGTGGCGATAGGCAAGCTCCTGTGCTCTGATCGGTCACTCGGTAATCGCACTAAGGCCAGACTTCCCTTTTAAAGTGAGCGAGGCAGGATTTCGTGGTCTTTGGTTCTCTGATCAGTCTTGCCGTTTTGACGCACGTCGCTCCCAGGATGGGCTACCTTGATGTCAGTCCGGTTATAATTTACATTTAATGTTTGCTGGTGTTATCGCAAAGGAGTTTGCCCTAGTTGCCACTCTTTTGCTCAGATGTTTTAGAAAGCACATTTACTTTCATTCTAAATTGTATTTGTATCTTGTGTGCCTAATCGTATTGTAGAACTTGGATTATGCTAAGATATTTTTGGTTAGCTTCTTGGCCTAATAGCAAAGCTCTTGTCAAACAACATCTAATCTTGTATTCGTAAATTGTGTAACAGAATTGTGTGGACAGATGAATATGTTCGGAAGTTACATTGTAATGTTGATTTCGGAAAATAATATTTTGAAAACAAGACATCACCGCTGATTTTTCTGGAAACCTGCAACCTTCACTTCTCTAAGGCCTTTAGGTAGGTTTCCCAGCCCCCGTTCCACGTTCCTTGTTTATAGTCATCAAGTTGCCCAACCTGATATTTGTTTGTGTGTATTCGGCGCAGTTCATCTGATGCTTATTGCGTGTCTAGGGTTTAAAGTACCGTGTAATTTGATTTTTTTTCTCCCCTTTTAATTGTGTATCATGTAGCCGCTAAAGCCTGGTTACAGAAACTACAATCGCATGTGAAGGCCGCACAATCTGTCTGTGGGTGACCTGGATTTTGTTAAATATCATCCTATTAGTAGTACGGCGGACCATGTTAGCCCGCAGATTTCAAGGTCCAGGCATAATTCTGAAATAGTATCTTTACTGGTGAGCGATCCTGAAAGGAAGAGGATTGCATTTAAGACAAATAAAGGTACCCTAGTTGTTGGTATTCCTTTCCCTGTGACTATTTATGTCTTAGTTGTAAGAAAAAGTATGGCCAGCCCACATAGGTGTTATCCCTGTGTATTTATGATCCATATCAGTAAGTTTAGGATTTTTTTTTTTTTTTTTTTTTTTGCTAGTTGCTTTACGTCGCACCGACACAGATAGGTCTTACGGCGACGATGGGACAGGGAAGGACCAGGAGTGGGAAGGAAGAGGCCGTGGCCTTAATTAAGGTACAGCCCCAGCATTTGCCTGGTGTGAAAATGGGAAACCACGGAAAGTCATGTTCAGGGCTGCCGACAGTGGGGTTCGAACCTACTATCTCCCGAATAGTTTAGGAATTGTAATTGTGATTATCCTCTCTAGGTATCTTTTTAATGTTACGGAATTTTGTGTGGTATTGATTAAGTTATGTAAGGGTTTGTTTTTATGGTCACAACTTCAACTGTAACTCTCGGATTCTGGAGTGAACTCCTGTACATTTTCATGTTGTATGTTTGGCCCTTTCCTAATTAATAATATAGTTTGCTGGTTTACCAGGTTCTCGAGTGTGGGAGAGAGTTTTGCTCTACGGAGCCACCGGTTGGGTGATGCTCTTGTATTATAGCTTCGTTAATTGTAACAACAACAAAAATACCCTCAGATATCTACACGTCTTCATCAAAATTGTTAGCCTTGTCTGTTCCATTTCTCTTTTCTGCTGCGCTATCTGTCTGGATGCCGCCCTACACTATTTGGTTGCAATGCTCCAATACTAGGATCAGAGCTGACAGCATGTTGGACTGCTACCAGTGTCAAAGTCTCTACATAAATCAGTGATACCCTGAAGGAAAAGGAAGTTGATGTATACAGTCGTTCCTGTGGTGATTGGCAGCAAGAATGTATGTCATGTGGCAAACCCTCAAATTAAAGTGAGATTTTTTAAATCTGTCAGTTACCGATGATAGCTCGATTTGTGAGATGGAGAATTTGACAGTATAAAGACAACAGCGGGAATTGATTGGAAATTTCTCATTTTATTGTATACAATTTTATTCCATTTGGACTGAAAATGTCGACTTGGAAGATTTGTTTCAATCTCATAAACCTGCACCTAACCAGAACATTTTAAACTGACTCTGTTAAAAATTCTATTTATGGGTTGTATAAAAAATTTTCATTAATATGTGAATTTCAACATTTTTGTGTTTGGTCAAATTATTATGTGACACCCGGTACAACTACTCATAGTTTCGGAAGCGTGTTTCTTGTAGGACAGGTGTGAACTTTTCTAGTACATTTGATTCTCATTGAGTCAGCGAGATAGAAGAGTATTTTGATTGGAGAGAATAAAAATAAATTTAATTGGGTGAATATGGTTCATGTTTGTGGGTTACTGTAGTCACGTCCTAGTTCGTGAACCATGGGCAACGGCTGAGTGGCCTAGTAAGTGGTCCTGAGAGTCGGGATACCAGTTGCTATGGAATGGGAGTGGCATCTCGGACATATTCTGAGTCGTGCCCCTCCTTGTGCTCGGGCGGCTAGGACTATACAATTCACCGGTGGTCCATAACCCGTTAGAGGAGAGATCCTCACTTGGACTATGTGCAAGTAGGGCAGCATCCTGCTTCATGAATTTACCGAGCTCAGAACATTTTAAGGAAGCCTCGGACCTATGGGAGTAATGGAGTCCCACTCCCATTTGACAGGCGAGGGACTCCTTGGAAACAACTTGGCGAACGAAATGGAATTCGACGGGGAGCTATCAATATTAATGGGGCTTATGGAAGAAAGAAGGTAGAACTGGCTGAGTCAGCTAAGAGGATGCATGTGGATGTGCGAGGAGTAAGTGATATTCGGGTAAGGGGAGATAACGAGGAAGAGATAGGAGATTATAAAGTGTACTAGATGGGTGTTAGAAAGGGAAGGGCAGAGTCTGGGGTAGGGCTCTTTATCAGGAATACCATTGCACGCAACATAGTTTCTGTTAGGCACGTAAATGAGCGAATGATGTGGGTAGATTTGTCAGTTGGAGGAATGAGGACAAGAATTGTGTCTGTGTATTCACCATGTGAGGGTTCAGATGAGGATGAAGTTGACAAGTTTTATGAAGCATTGAGTGACATCGTGATCAGGGTCAACAGCAAGGATAGAATAGTGCTACTAGGCGATTTCAATGCGAGAGTTGGGAATAGAACTGAAGGATACGAAAGGGTGATTGGTAAATGTGGGGAAGATATGGAAGCTAATGGGAATGGGAAGCGTTTGCTGGACTTCTGTGCTAGTATGGGATTAGCTGTTACGAATACATTCTTCAAGCATAAGGCCATTCACCGCTACACATGGGAGGCTAGGGGTACCAGATCCATAATAGACTATATATTAACAGACTTCAAATTCAGGAAATCTGTTAGGAATGAATGAGTTTTTCGCGAATTTTTCGATGATACAGACCACTATCTGATCTGTAGTGAACTAAGTATCTCTAGGCCTAGGGTAGAGAAAGTGAAATCTGTCTGCAAACGAATAAGGGTAGAAAATCTCCAGGACGAGGAAATTAGACAGAAGTACATGGTTATGATTAGTGAGAAGTTTCGAACAGTAGACAGTAAGCAGGTTCAGGATATAGAAAGTGAATGGGTTGCATACAGTGATACTGTAGTAGAAACAGCAAGGGAATGCCTAGGAACAACTGTGTGTAAAGATGGGAAAAGGCGAACATCTTGGTGCAATGATGGAGTAAGAGCAGCCTGTAAACGTAAAAAGAAGGCTTATCAGAAATGGCTCCTGGGATTTGTACATAGATGAAAGGAACAGAGCGAAACAAATAGTTGTTGAATCCAAACAGAAGTCATGGGATGATTTTGGTAACAACCTGGAAAGGCTAGGTCAAGCAGCAGGGAAACCTTTCTGGACAGTAATAAAGAATCTTAGGAAGGGAGGGAAAAAGGAAATGAACAGTGTTTTGAGTAATTCAGGTGAACTCATAATAGATCCCAGGGAATCACTGGAGAGGTGGAGGGAATATTTTGAACATCTTCTCAATGTAAAAGGAAATCATCCTGGTGGTGTTGTGAACAGCGAAGCTCAAGGGGAGGAGGAAAATGATGTTGGTGAAATTATGCTTGAGGAAGTGGAAAGGATGGTAAATAAACTCCATTGTCATAAGGCAGCAGTAATGGATGAAATTAGACCTGAAATGGTGAAGTATAGTGGGAAGGCAGGGATGGGCTTCATAGAGTAGTAAAATTAGCGTGGAGTGTTGGTAAGGTACCTTCAGATTGGATAAAAGCAGTAATTACACCTATCTATAAGCAAGGGAACAGGAAGGATTGCAACAGCTATCGAGGTATCTCATTGATTAGTATACCAGGCAAAGTATTCACTGGCATCTTGGAAGGGAGGGTGCGATCAGTCGTTGAGAGGAAGCTGGATGAAAACCAGTGTGGCTTCAGACCACGGAGAGGCTGTCAGGATCAGATTTTCAGTATGCTCCAGGTAACTGAAAAATGCTACAAGAGGAATAGGCAGTTGTGTTTATGTTTCGTAGATCTAGAGAAAGCATATGACAGGGTACCAAGAGAAAAGATGTTCGCCATACTGGGGGACTATGGAATTAAAGATAGATTATTAAAATCAATCAAAGGCATTTATGTTGACAATTGGGCTTCAGTGAGAATTGATGGTTGAACGAGTTCTTGGTTCAGGGTACTTACAGAGGTTAGACAAGGCTGTAATCTTTCACCTTTGCTGTTCGTAGTTTACATGGATCATCTGCTGAAAGGTATAAAATGGCAGGGAGGGATTCAGTTAGGTGGAAATGTAGTAACCAGTTTGGCCTATGCTGACGACTTGGTCTTAATGGCAGACTGTGCCGAAAGCCTGCAGTCTAATATCTTGGAACTTGACAATAGGTGCAATGAGTATGATATGAAAATTAGCCTCTCGAAGATTAAATTGATGTCAGTAGGTAAGAAATTCAACAGAATTGAATGTCAGATTGGTGATACAAAGCTTGAACAGGTTGATAATTTCAAGTATTTAGGTTGTGTGTTCTCCCAGGATGGGAGAATCAAGGTGAATCAAGGTGTAGTAAAGCTAATGCAGTGAGCTCGCAGTTGCGATCAGCAGTATTCTGGAAGAAGGAAGTCAGCTCCCAGACGAAACTATCTTTACATCGGTCTGTTTTCAGACCAACTTTGCTTTACGGGAGCGAAAGCTGGGTGGACTCAGGATATCTTATTCATAAGTTAGAAGTAACAGACATGAAAGTAGCAAGAATGATTTCCGGTACAAACAGGTGGGAACAATGGCAGGAGGGTACTCGGAATGAGGAGATAAAGGCTAATTCAGGAATGAATTCGATGGATGAAGCTGTACACATAAACCGGCTTCGGTGGAGGGGTCATGTGAGGCGAATTGAGGAGGATAGGTTATGTAGGAGAATAATAGACTCTGTTATGTAGGGTAAGAGAAGTAGAGGGAGACCAAGACGACGATGGTTAGACTCTGTTTCTAACGATTCAAAGATAAGAGCTATAGAACTAAATGAGGCCACAACACTAGTTGCAAATCGGGGATTGTGGCGACGTTTTGTAAATTCACAGAGGCTTGCAGACTGAACGCTGAAAAGCATAACAGTCTATAATGATAATGTATGTATGTATAAATGTTAGATCCAAAGGTGAATTCTGCATTTCGATTGGTTTTCTTTTGTAATTGCACCAGTTCCTGTTTCTGGAACTTTTAAGAGCGGCAAAGTGTCCGTGTGTTTGATCGTCTGAGCATCTTTCGCTATCTTTCTTTTTGTTCAGTTTTAATTGCACTTAAATTTAATGTAATTTTATTTCGTTCATTGCTAATTTTGTCTAAATGACTTAGCTTTTCTGGTAACATTATTGTCATCTTGTTGGAGGCCAACCTTTTTTTAAACTTTTCGCTTATGTTAATTCAACTTATTCATCTCTAACTCAAGTAAGCGTTTCTCATCGACATGACCCAAGTTTCTTTTGTTGCTGAGTTGGTGTAAAAATTCATTACGATTTTGGTTTGTGTAGAACGGGACTAGCCCTCAGGTACCAAGTGTGGCCTTTGGTCCAGAGGGTCCCGGCTTTGATTCCTGGCCGGGTCGGGTTAACTTCAACGGCTCGGGGGCTGGGTGTGTGTGACGTAGGGCCCTCATCTTCACAGATTTAATAGGCCTGTCTACGAGAAAAAGACACACACCAGGCCATATGCCATTATTATTACTGAAATAGGTTTTCAGTATGTTTGAATTTAGTGCCAAAGAACTTGTAATTTATGAACATTTCTTTCAGCAGGTAGGTCAATATTTTTGTTTCATACCAAAGTTCATTCTTGAGTTTTGAAAATGCTTTTATTTTAAAATAACGCCTTAGCTTCTAGGATATGTTCCACTACCCCTCGGGCTTCCCTCATCCGATCGGCAGTTGTCATGCTTCCTAACTTGATTGGATATTGCCAATTTGTTAGTTCGTTCACCTCGGAAGTAGCATTCACAAGGTTTGACTTCCAGTAATACGTGTCCAACGTCTCTCCTAACGTTACACGGGACAGTTTATCAAGATACACAAAGTTTGCAGAACAACAACAACTCACAACTTCCACGTACTTATAAACAAATAAATACAGTAGAACCTCAATTATACATTCCCGGCAACTATGTTTTCCCGTATTATTCCTTCAAATTACGTAGTCCCGTGAGCATCCTAATTAAATGATGTTGTAAAAACTCTGCATTGTCCCTTCCTCGATGAAATGATTTCCCGGATCAACCGTCCAGAAACTTCAGTCCCATCAACACTAAATCCTCGATCACAAGTTTTTCAAGGAACTGCGTCTCACGAAAGGACGGCTACAGCACACTTATGGATCATGGTGTTAACGTCCCGTAATTTGGGGAAGTACTGTACTAGAAAAGCGATCGGCGGTACACTTGCATAAAGGAGCATCTTAGCATTGCATTCCGACGGTATTGTTTAGAGAATCCTAGGAAATCATAATGTAGAGAGTGTCCACAACAATTAGAAGGAGACAGAGTGCATTTCGACAGCTCTACTTGAAGACAGAACGAGTTTCTTCAAATGTTTGTACTTTCAAAACGTCTACATTATTCAAATGTTAGATGTTAATTTTTTTTACTTTTTTCGAGTGTAATCACCGAACAGGTTTTCGACACTTCCCTCAGGGCAATGTATAGTCACTGGGCTTTTGGGCAAAAATCGAAAATGCTCCTTCTTAAGCAACACAAACTTAGTACCTGTACTTTAATATTATCATATACGATTATCTTATCGAGACCAGAACAGATGTTGCACCTTACATACATAAAGCCTTGGGAGGGTTTGGGATTGCCTATTGCTGTTTTGGTCCTAATATAAGACTGGGAATTTCACGTTTTTGTGTTAAAATGTCATAAAAACTGTAGTCATTTAGTTTGTGCACGTTACATTTAAAAATTGTGTATAATTTCGCACTCCTACCGACTTGTACAGCAAGCGCCCTTTCCAGCTGAGCTCAAGGTCGCGAATAACCGTAATTTAGGAAGTTATGATATTTTTTCCCTTTTCAATTTGATTGTGATTAGTGACGGGCAGAAATGAATATAATGCATTCGAGAACTTGAGAATCGATACTTACATTCAAAACCATATTCTCGAGTTCAAGATAACCTTTAAAAGTCGATGTAGGCCTAATTTACGTTGTACAAGATTTCCATAAACTGATTATCAAGAGTGACCAAATTACAGTGGAAGATTAAAAAAAATTAAAAATAATAATAATAAAAAAAATCGCCTCATGTAGGCACTTTTGTATCTAACGTGCTTTAATTTAGATTAGATAATTAAAAACGACTTGTGGTCGATTCGATTGTTGTTCGGCTTGGCGTTACGGGTACAAGATTTTTTGAAGAGTTTGGCTGTTCAAAGTTGGTGAACTGAAAAAAGTTTTCAGAGAAAACTGATAAAGTTTTTCCGGTAAAACTGAACGTAAAGTTTCGAGATTTTTATGTCGCACACCGGTAATAAATGTTTGAAACCGCGCCACAGTCACACTTGCCTGCCTCTCACCCGGAGGGCCCGGGTTCGATTTACGGCCGGGTCAGGCATTTTTTACCTGGAGATGAGTGCTGGTTCCAGGTTCGGTCATTCTACGATTACCTTTAATTGAGGAGCTATTTAATGGTGAGATGGCGACCCCGGTCTTGAGAGACAGGAATAACGGCTGACAGGTAGGCGGAAGGCTGTACTTCGGTTTGGTTTAGGGGTGTTTGTAAGATTATAAGTATACATATTTCATTTTTGTGATGTTTAGCCAAATTGTTGATGATTCATTCGTTCCAGGATTTTCCGCTTTCCCGTGTCGTACATTTTTTTCCCCGGGGTCCCTCCAAAAACGGAGAATCGAGGTTCCATTGTACCACGCGAGGCAACAAGAGACAGCTATCCGACTGCCGCCTAGGTGCAAACCACACGGCTGGCGCAATAATGGGACAGCAATAATTACATGTAGTATGAAGGAGGCTAGTAAATGGCAGAAGTGGTTAAGAACAGCCAGAATACGTTTACAATTACAACTCCATATTCATGCGTCAAACCCAGTTAAGGGGTTCAGTTGAATTTCTGTTGCATCAAGCTTGGTTACTGTGGTCATGAGCGAGCAACCAAAGTTACACGAGATGAGTGCAGTTTATCCACGTATTCAAAATTATACATTTCAATCTATGCAACATCAACATTGCGGACATGTCATCAGTAACATTCAGTCATACTCTGATGAATTCTAATTAATGTTTCTTGTTTAGATCTTGATCCTAATACTACTGTATTATAATATGGTGGCTAATCTTCTAAAAGTGGTGAGAGCAAAGATTCCTTACAGTAATGGCTAAAAAAAAATTTATAAATTAGATCTTAATAGGAACTGAATTCTCATACAAAATTTAACACATTTTTCCTTTATTTTACCATGGTTAAGTCGTAACCAAGGTTGACACACTTAAGGAAAAGTATACTAACCTGACAACAACGCTGTTGGGTTGACGAGCGATACGGTCCACTTCCTCAATGGAGATCTGATCTATTTTGTTGTACACATAAAGGCAAGGAAGGTAAACTCGATTTGCACAAATGACATCGATAAGCTCATCTGCATTACAATCTTCGCGAAATAAAACCTGGAACAGAACAAGAAATGCAGCAATAAAGCATTCTCTGTAAGGTAATACTCGAGACTGAGAGGAAAGTTAAAATACCAGCTGCCCCTCCCAGAAGTAGCAGACATCTGGCTCTGAAAACTGTCATTTTCTTTAAAAGGAAGAAGCCTCCACCTTCTCCATTCTGTCTACACTCCCCCTTCCGCCTTTATAGGATTTATTATACAGCACACCAATGTTATTGTATCTATATAAAACAATTATATGACGAACTAGTTTCAAATGACACACAAATTTCTGTGGAGTCATCATTAAAGGAACACGTGGACAATACTTTTGAGGTTGCACGATGACGGATTAGCACAAAGTTAAGACCTGATGCAAGGTTCCTCATAGTTCTTCAACAGACCAATCCACAAACTTTTTAACTTCTGTGCTTATCACCTGGTGAATATTAAAGGTGAAGTGTTTGTCATACCAATATAAATGGTCCGTTATTGGACATTACAAATTTTCCAGCTAGCTCATTCTTGGTTGCCAGCGTTTCGCCCTCGTGTGCTAGGGTGGGCTCATCAGTTGGTACCTAGCACACCTACCAATACGCTGGCTAGTGCATACCGTGGAGGCCACTGCGCAGGCTAACTGGAGCCACCGGCAGTGCCAATGCACTAAGAGACTTTGTCTCATCACTAAAAAATGATGCCTGCTTGGCCATCAGATGATATAGATGTTGATTCCCATAGGGAATCTGAAATATTTGTCCTGAATGAGCAAATTTATAATACCAATATAAATGGTCCGTTATTGGACATTACAAATTTTCCAGCTAGCTCATTCTTGGTTGGCAGCGTTTCGCCCTCGTGTGCTAGGGTGGGCTCATCAGTTGGTACCTAGCACACCTACCTTCCCTATGGGAATCAACATCTATATCATCTGATGGCCAAGCAGGCATCAATTTTTAGTGATGAGAAAAAGTCTCTTAGTGCATTGGCACTGCCGGTGGCTCCAGTTAGCCTACGCAGTGGCCTCCACGGTATGCACTAGCCAGCGTATTGGTAGGTGTGCTAGGTACCAACTGATGAGCCCACCCTAGCACACGAGGGCGAAACGCTGGCAACCAAGAATGAGCTAGCTGGAAAATTTGTAATGTCCAATAACGGACCATTTATATTGGTATTATAAATTTGCTCATTCAGGACAAATATTTCAGATTCCCTATGGGAATCAACATCTATATCAAGTGTTTGTCACTCGTAATATTCATAATATAACTTAAAACAATACGTAAGACGAAATATTCACAGTCAAGTTGATTTATCTATTGTACGTAGGTCATATATGAATATTTGAATAATGAAACAAAAAACAAGGGGAAGATTGTGTAACAGTACAAACTGAACCTTAAACTTAAATATAAGATGTGTTCAGTTATATGCTGTTGATCATAGTGTAGCTTTCAATACATAAAATCCTTCACAGTGACAGTGAGAAGGTTTACGTTGTACCGACACAGATAGCTTTTATTACATAAAATAAATTTCATCGTAAAGTCCGTATTGTCATACGTATACTTTTAGGTTAAGTCAATATTTCACGTTTACAATCCCATAAGTTTATTGTCTATTTATTTAAACAACATTATTAACTATGACGGGACATGTTTCGTCTAACTTGTAGACATCATCAGCCGTAAGATATTTAAGAAAAAGCACGAGAACGCAAGTAATCAGATGTGCCACAATCTTCCTTTTTTCATTCTTTTGTTTTTATATCGTAAAAGCTTGCTTAATTTCAATTTTTTTCAATTTCTACAATAATCTTTATTCTCATTCTACGGCCGTCCACTGTATTTTTACGTACGTCATACGATCTGATATTCCACCTAGTTTTAATAAGAAATATCAACCTTGCACCAATATCTTACATCTTCTCACTGGATTCCCTACACATGCTCGTTGATTGTCTTTTTTCTGCTACAAATAACATTATGCACTTCATTATCAGCTTTTGCCGACGCACCTGAATGCTGCATGTCAACGGCACCGTCAAGAAGAACTTTAACAACAAGCTTTACTGTATCGTCTCATGTGTATGATTTTAATTTTGTTCATCAACAGCTTTTGCATGTTTGTACTTGGAACAATCTGGAACATACTGGCTATTTTGGTTCACGTGTTTGGCAACCCGATTTATTTTAATGTGTTGTTTTGTCCTTGTCATTTTTGTGCTTTTTCTTAAATATCTTACGGCTGATGATGTCTACAAGTTAGACGAAACATGTCCTGTCATAGTTATAATGTTGTTTAAATAAATAGACAATAAACTTATGGTACTGTAAACGTGGAATATTGACTTAACCTAAAAGTATACAGATAGCTTTTATGGCAATGATGGGATAGGAGTGGCAAGGAAGGTACCATGGCCTTAATTAAGGTACCTGTGTGAAAATAGGAAACCACAAAAAACCATCTTGGGGGCTGCCGACATTGGGGTTTGAACCAAGCTCCCTAACCGCAGGCCAAGTCGCTGGCTGCCTTCTTCACAAGAAAAATGTAATGTGCTGAGTCTATGTGGCGATAGGGAACACGTGCACGCTGATTGGCTGCCTCCAAGGCCAGTAATTCCTATATATAGTGAGTGAGGCAGTGTTCGAATGAATTCTGTATCCTGAATTCTGTCGATCTCGGTTTATCTGTCTGCGAGCAGCCTATCTGGTTGACGTCCCCCGGCTTCCAGGATGGCACTCTCCTCGGGTAAGCACTCTTGAATTCCGTTCCTGCTAAAAATTCCGTAATGTTCCGATTTGCTTTTCATACAGGAGTCTGCCCTAACCTCGCCTACATTCACCAAATTAGTTACTTATGACGCCTTAGTTTTTCAACTAAACTTACCTGTTCGTTTCCGAGGCATTCCCGTTTTGTTTCACTAAAATATGTATATTGTAGTTTAATAGTATTTCCCTTGGGGTTTGCCTCTGATAGTTCTGTATCACTTTAGGTACGCTAGATTTTGGATAACCTGTAAATTGCATTGTACTACTGCACTGGTAACTGGATGTACAGTTGATTTGTAATTTGAATTTACACTGCTACGAATAACCTATGTATATCACTGAACTTACAGCTCATAACTTGGAATGTATTTGTAGAATTATCTTGTAAATAATATTTTTTTAAACTAAGGATCACGGTGATTCATTTCGGAATCCGCTATCTAAGCCATGTCCATGCCTTTGGTAGGTTCCCAGCCCTTCCATCTTCCCGTTTTGTCGTTCACTAGTTGGCTCTACTGATAGTTACGTACTTGTTTTGTTGGAAATCCGCGTAATGCTAGCTACTGTTTTTCCGAGTGTGTAGTGTTTTCTTATATTGTGTATTGTACTCTTACCTTCCCCTTTTAACTGTATTTGTGCCTTGTTTGGTGTTGCCACTGTAGTAGAGGTAACATAATGAACCTCTGACGAGCACGTATTGTGCACTTTTTAAAGAAGAATACGTTTCTATCGGCGAAGCTGTCTCATTTTTTCACTGTGACAGACATATCTGTCGTCATAAGGTCAAACTACGTACATCTCGATTTCTGTTGCCTTCCTCAGATATGAGAAAATGGGAACGTGTGAGATTTGGGTTACAAGAACAATGCAATGAAGTATTCAATGCTATCTTAATCATTTTTTCCATTCTGGGCTATGAAGACACCTTACCTCACGCGGTGGCCAAGACCGTTCAGGTGTGGTTCGAGTCCTATCAGAATGTTAGGCGGCAGGTGATAGTGGTGTAGAACTAATTGGTGTTGAATTAAAGGACCTTTCTCTACCTGCTGATAGTAATACAATTATAAAGCTAGATTTTCTACCTAATCAATATTTTTTATTTATTTTGATTTATTTAATACATTTACAGACGGTAACAGAATTTTAGAACTTGACCCTAACATAAAACTGAAACAGATTGCACATTAAATTTGTTACCTCTACAACAGTGGGGTAACACGAAACAAGGCACAAACACAGAAGGGGAATATAAGCAAACACTACACACTCGGAAAAACAGTACCTAGCATTACTCGGATCTCCAACAAAACATGTACGAAATATCAGTAGGGCCAACTAGTGAACAACAAACCGGGAAGATGAAAAGGCTGGGAACCTACCAAAGGCATGGACATGGCTTAGATAGCAGATTCCGAAATGAACCACCGTGATCCTTAGTTTTTTAAAAATATTATTTACAGGATAATTTTACAAATACATTCCAAGTTATGAGCTATAAGTTCAGTGATATACATAGGTTATTTGTAGCAGTGTAAATTCAAATTACAAATGAACTGTACATCCAGTTACCAATGCAGTAGTACAATGCAATTTACAGGTTATCCAAAACTTAGCGTACCTAAAGTGATACAGAACTATCAGAGGCAAACCCCAAGGGAAATAATATTAAACTACATTCTACATATTTTAGTGAAACAAGAAATGGGAAGGCCTCGGAAACGAACAGGTAAGTCTAGCTGAAAAACTAAAGCGTCATAAGTAACTAATTCGGTGAATCTAGGCGAGGTTAGGGCAGACTCCTGTATGAAAAGCAAATTGGAACATTACGGAAATTTTAGCAGGAACGGAATTCAAGAGTGCTTACCCGAGGAGTGTGCCATCCTGGAAGCCGGGGGATGTCAACCAGATAGGCTGCTCACAGTCAGATAAACCGAGACCGACAGAATTCAGGATACCAATATAAATGGTCCGTTATTGGACATTATAAATTTTCCAGCTAACTCATTCTTGGTTGCCTGCGTTTCGCCCTCGTGTGCTAAGTTAGGCTCGTCAGTTGGGACTTAGCACACTACCCAAGACGCAAGGCTAGTGCATACCATGGATACATACATAATTAATTCGAACACTGCCTCGCTCACTATATATAGGAATTACTGGCCTTGGAGGCAACCAATCAGCGTGCACGTGTTCCCTATCGCCACCTAGACTCACCAATCACAACCTTACTTTCGATCGCGAACTTTGACTAACATTCTAGAATACGCATGATCGCGAAAGTCGTATTTTTCCAGAATAGACAGAACACACTTTCTAGAACACATACCAACAAAGTAACACACCCTGTACAAAAGTTATGTAACTTTCTGGATCTTTCCAGGAACTATAGACAGAATTCTACTATTTACAAATGCCTATGTTACAACATTATACAGTACAGGTTAGGTCAATAAAAATAAAACATCATATCGTAGTTCACCTGTAACAAAATTATCTAGACATATCCATCACTATTACAAGTTGTCCATTTCATGACCGTATCGATGTTTAATCAAGAAGTAAGTATAAATAACCACCTAATCGATACTTTATTAATGCCTCAGGCAAAATTGAATAAAATTAAAACTTACAGGACATGTTTCGACCACTTAGTGGTCCTCTTCAGCTGTATAAATAAAGAACTGAAAAGAAAAACATTGACAATAAGCACAAATAAAAGTTCTTTGGAGACTCCTTTGATAAAAATGGAGGTCATCAGAATAGGTCATCTTGCCTCTCGTTCTTGTTTGGAAAAGATGTTTATTCTGCGCTGTCTAGAGGGTCTGTCTTTGAGCGCGACCTGGTGAAGTAATGATGTGAAACAGTTTGACAGTTCATGGAAAGCTCTGGAGAGAAGGGAAGTAGAGTTTTATCGTCATCTAAAATAACATGTGAGGGAGGAGGGAGATTGGGCTGTGCTTCTGCGATGTCATGTTTGATTATATCTCTTGTTCGTCAAGTCTGTTTCATGTCTACCCATTCTAAGTATTTGCTAATATTCTCATATAAGATGTTTTTGTGCTCGTTGTTTTCGTTGAGATTCTCTTCACCGTTTTCCAATTTATCAAGAACGATGTGGATGTTTTCCAGGCTGTTCATAAGATTACCTTTATTAATCATACAGATAATTTGAAGGTCCTGTTTTATATTGGTGAATTTGTGGTTGGACTCTTTCATATGGGATCCCATGGCAGAGAATCTTTTGTATCTTTCAGCATTGACGTGTTCTTGATATCTAATTGAGAAGTTCCTTCCAGATTGTCCCACGTAAATTTTTTTACATTGAGCACAAGTCAGCTTATAAATACCCGATTCCTGGAATTCGTCATCTTTAAGTTTATTAGCTTTATTATGACTAAAGAATCTATGTTTCATGTTGTTGTTTGTAGAGAAGGCTACCTTGGTATTGTGTTTCTTGAATAAGTTGGTGATTTCGTAAATCTTCGGGTTATTAAAGGTGAATTTTACATATCCTTTTTCTTTTTCTGAATGCTGTTTAAGTTTAATTTGTTGTTGGTATTTGCATTTAGTGATGATTTTATTGATGAATTTCAAACTGAAACCATTATGTAGAGCCTGTTGACGAATGAAAGAAAGTTCCTTTTTTCTGTCTGTTTCTGTTAGCAGAATTTCAAAGGCTCTGTTGACGAAACTATAATAAGCTGATTTCTTTTGCGAGATGGGATGTAAAGAATCACTTTTGATTGTAGTTGGGGTAAAAGTGGGTTTCCTGTATATTTTAAATTGGAAATGGTTGTCTTTACGAATTGTTTGGATATCCAGAAAATTGAGTATGCCTTTCTCTTCTTCTTCAGCTGTAAATTTTATGTTTGGGTCTAAATTTTTCAAAGTATTAAGGATACTGTGACTATCATTTATTTCCTTGTTAATTATGGCATAGGTATCATCAACATATCGAAGCCAGAGATCGATTCCTTTAATGTGACCTACTATCTGAGTGTGTTCCAAAAAGTCGAGGTAAATGTTAGCTAAAATTCCAGAAGCCGGCGCTCCCATTGGAAGTCCATCTTGCTGATATATTTTATTATTAAAAGAGAAGAATTGTGGTTCAAAACGAATTCCAAGATAGTAATGAAGTTTTCTATTTCAGGTATACTGATACGTTTGTGAATTAATAAATTCGTCTTTATAATCTCAATGGTGTTCTTAATAGGAATGTTCGTGTACATGTCCTTGATGTCAAAGGAACTTGTTACATGAGATGAAGTTAACTTGAAATCTTTAATAGCAATGCAGAACTCTTTGGAGTTTTTTATCGAAGATTTCGTATAAAATACGTAGTTATGAGTTAAGAACCTATGAATAAATTGGGATATTTTGTATGTGGGGCTTCTCCGAAAATTAATTATAGGTCTCATACGTGCATCCTAGACAGTGCAGAATAAACATCTTTTCCAAACAAGAACGAGAGGCAAGATGACCTATTCTGATGACCTACATTTTTATCAAAGGAGTCTCCAAAGAACTTTTATTTGTGCTTATTGTCAATGTTTTTCTTTTCAGTTCTTTATTTATACAGCTGAAGAGGACCACTAAGTGGTCGAAACATGTCCTGTAAGTTTTAATTTTATTCAATTTTGCTTGAGGCATTAATAAAGTATCGATTAGGTGGTTATTTAGACTTACTTCTTGATATCCATCACTAGACATGACGACCATACAGAAAACCCACACAATAAAACAAGCACCCATAGTATGGTATATAGAGCCTTTACTATCCTTCTGACAAGCCTGAAAAATGTATTAAATACATCAAAATACATTTTAAAAAGTACTGATTAGATGGGAAATCCAGCTTTATAATTGTGCTTGTTGGAACTATCAATACGGGGCTAATGTCATTACGCTCTTTCAGCAGCTACGACAGCTGGACTGACGTACGAGACGGACAGTAATTCTGTGTTGTACCTCGTCTTATCATTCATTATCTTCTGCTTTAATTTAATTCAATGCACTTGGTCAATATTTCTAGGAACCCCAGCAGCCTTCACTAGTCATACTAAAGGAGCATTTTGAACAAAAAGTGAAGCTTTGCATGTCACGCTGCACTGTCTATGCGGCGATAAGGAAACGTACTAAATTGACACAAAAAAAAAAGCTTAATGTTTACTTCACAAAGCTGTAATGTTCGTAAAGGATGTAAAATCACTTGTAATAACTCCCAAGGAAATATTTAAACAGAAATGACTTAGAATAGTCAATATGCTTATGTGAAGATTCTTTGCCGTTAAAATGTTTCATTATTGTTTACAAACTTCTTTCAGCTGACACCTCTCGCGACGCAAATTTTTCTCAGAACCGACATCGGCTGTATAACAGCACTTGACATGCTAATATAGTGAAGTTGTATTTATATTTTCATCTAGGTGATGTGACTTTTTTTACCTCATAGGCTGGAAATATTCTACAGTGATGGTGTTTTTTTTTATTTACAAATCACGTTAAAGCATGGGACAGTAATCTTATACATTCAAAATTATCAATCTGAGGCTTGACCATCAGAAACTGTGTACGTACGTCTGTGAAACTGGGTGGGGATTCCCGTATAATGGTCTTGGAGCGAAGCGAGGATGACAGACCAACCTTTTAAAATGGTTATTGCAAGATGGGAGGGCATCAGTGTGAAGAGGAAGAATGTGTGTGTTTAGGGTTAGGGACGATCGCTGTCGCACCTTGTTCATACTACATAGAAGTGATATCATGCAGTGCCTACTCATTGAGGTATGTAACTGAAGTGTATATAATAACTGATTCTGGAGATATATGAGTTAGGTTGTGAGGCATCGTCAGATGACGATTCTTCTTCTTTCTTCTTTTCCTGCCGCTTTTCCCACACCTGTGGGGTCGCGGGTGCGAACTGCGTCGCACATGTGGATTTGGACCTGTTTTTACGGCCGGATGCCCTTCCTGACGCCAACCCTCTATGGAGGGATGTAAGCACTATTGCGTGTTTCTGTGGTGGTTGTTAGTGTAGTATGTTGTGTGAATATGATGAGGAGAGTGTGGGGACGGACATATACACCCAGTCCCCGAGCCAGAAGAATTAATCAGAAGCGATTAAAATCCCCGACCCGGCCGGGAATCGAACCCGGGACCCTCTGAACCGAAGGCCAGTACGCTGACCATTCAGCCAACGAGTCGGACCATCGTCAGATGACGATAGTTCTTGTTATTTTGTTTTTGGCAGTAAATTCATATAGTTAATCTAACAGTAAAATTTTATTGGTGGAGTGAAAACCTGGCATGTTACCGAGGTTCATTTTCAGGTGAAAGAGTGTCGGGTAAGATAAGGAAGCAAATTTGGATCCTCGTCAGCAGATGACCATCCCCTTAGGTCGTAAGTACTTTTGAAGTTACAAATGTCAAGTATTTATGCGAGTTGCTAATATTATGCAGTACATAAAGCATGAATGACCTGGATGAGTAGAAACATATCGAAAAGAAGAAGATGTAAAGCAACTTTCACGGAGCAACCAAAGCCAAAGATTGTTCAAAGAAAGACGCTGCATGTATACAGAGATGATGTGGTACCGCACTCAATACGATATTACTAAAAATAGCGATAATTGTGACGAGTCAGCGTTTGGTATTTAATAACCTGAACACATCTATGAATTGAAAATACGATTTTTGTATCATTTACTGTTAGAAGATACCTCCGTTATTAACCGTCGCACAGAGAGTTTTTCACAACTTGATGTAGTCTGACGTCGCATAGACAATGAGGTGTCTTTCAACTGCCAATACACGATGATGATGCTTGTTGTATAAAATGAGACGAAATGTAATGACAATCCACTGACCAGAATTCAAAACATGATGAAGTAGTCTTGTAGGCCCCTCATAATGGTACTTATCGCTAGGAAAGGTATTTGTAATTTGGCAGTACTAATCAAAAGTAGCGTACACTTGCGGTATTATGGGACTACTCACAGGTAATGTACTGTAACACAGACCTATGGTGTTCCTCACGTAGGTGTCCATTTTTTTTTGCTATTTGTTTTACGCCACACTGACACAGATAGGTCTTATGCCGACGGTGGGACAGGAAAGGCCTATGAGTGGGAAGAAAGTGGCCGCAGCCTTAATTAACATACAGTCCCAGCATTTGCCTGGTATGAAAATGGGGAAACCACCGAAAACCATCTGCTGAAGGTGGGATTCGAATCAACTATATCTTGGAAGAGAGTTCACAGCTGTGTGCCTCTAACCTAGGTGTTGTAATCACAGAGACTCATACTATCCCATGGAGTTCCTCATATAGCGGGTACTAATCATAGGCAAGGCAGACCCATGGTGTCGCTCATATAGTGCTACTAATCAAAGGAACTGTAAAATAGTGATGGGACATTCGATTCATTTTACTGAATCGATTCATTTGATTCCGTTCATGTTACTGAATCGATACAGTAATCAGATTCACAGCACATTAGAGTCACCGCTCCTACTACATCTGTGTACAGTAGTATGTACTGGTAAGACCGCAGTAACAGCATTCAGTGCTCGGTGCTGCCATCTGGTCTTCATACTATGAACTCCTTTCTAACAAAAAAATGCTAGTCACTCTAATACATCGAAGTTTCCGGCGATGCAGGATGGGAAAGCTCTAGGTTTAGGAAGGTAGCAGCCACGGCCTTAATTAAGGTGTCAAGATGGGAAAACTACGGAAAACCATCTTAACGACTGCCGACAGTGGGATTCAAACCCACCATCCCCTCAATGCAAGTGCATAACTACGCGATGCAATACTAAACGCGCGTCCAACTCGCTCAGCCATTTTTTAAAATATGCATTTTTCTATCAGCAGAGAATTTTTTAAAATCGTCATGTTTTGTACAGGCTACCCGAGATGTACAGTAGCCCACTGGTTTTCTGATTCAACATACTGTCATTGCGTCTGTCCACATATGATTGAAGGCTTGTGCAACGATGTGACATATGAAGTGAGAGAATACTGAGTCGTTCTTCCCAATATAAACCAGGTACTTCTGAGTGGTCATGAGCATGACTCATAGTCATAGGGCAGGCTAGAGTCAAGTTAAATTAATTGTGAAATGTCAACTAAGTTATAATACTAAGATTCATTAAACTAAGAAATAGCCTACCTACTTTCTAGCTACTTTAAAATTATGTTTTGACTACCTTTTTAACACTGTAAATAAATCCATCTATTATTTAAACCTCCCTGTGAGAAGAGGAAGTGAATGCAATGAACTGTGTGTGTGTTGTGTCTCAATGATCCGTGACTGCATACGATTCTTTCGGTGTGCCCTGGCTCACTGTACGTCTCGGCTCTCCGTCAGTGTCGAGTGAGTGCGCCACTCAGCACTGTCCACTGGGAGTAAGCTGAATCGTGTGCCGTTCACTCGGACGCTTGAATGTATCGATACACTAGCCAACACTACTGTAAAACCCACTAATCACAAACCTATTGTGTTCATAAGATAGTGGTACTAATTACTAGTAGTCTCATGGCTCTAATGTGTGTTTCGCCGGTTACGCCAGCGCAGTAGTTCCGCTGAGCTGTGGTCATCCTACCTGCACAGCAACAGTACGCAATTATCACTTTTCTTTTTCGCTGCGTGAGGATTTACGTCATTGCTGAGAAGAGAACCAGTGTTTGTCCTTATTTTATCCCATCACTTATAATAACCACACATTTACAATTATTCAAAGACCTGCTGTTCAATGTGATCACTTACTTCGGCATTGAATATTTTGTACTCGTGCAGGATCATCTGCACCAGTTTCTCATCAACCCTGGAAAGAGGACACGTTGAGTTGAATGACAAGCCACCACCCTTCTTCACCTGCAAACAATAACTACACTTCAGCTCCTCAATAACTCACGTCAAACAAACCTTACAGTAAATGTTATGTCCACATACCAGCCTTATAGTAAATATTACAAAGGGCACTACAAAAGTTTTTCAATGTTAAATGAACGCTAGAGACTTTTTCAAAATAATTTCCACCACACTCAATACACTTCTCTATACGTCAAAACCAGTCACTGAACCAACTCTGCCACTTTTCTTCGCTTACACTTTCACAGTCTAGATCCCGTGCTGCCAGAAGCTCCTCGCCAGATGCAAAATGCCGCCCTCTCACCTTCATCTTCACTTCTGGGAAGAGTGCAAAGTCACATGGGGCAAGATCAGAACTGTATGGAGCACAGTCAACCCTGATCTGGCAAGAAAATCCATTGTTACATTAGCACGATGTGCTGGAGCATTGTCGTGATGCAAGAGCCAAGTGTTGAGCCGTGACTTTGGACGGAGCTGCATGAGAGCCTGGATGACCTGAGGCAGACAAGTCTCACTGTACCACTTCGCAGTAACTGTCCTTTGTGTTTCTAGCACAACCCGAGTCAGGATGCCCTGTTTAGTGAAGAATACTGCAATCATCCTTTTCTTCACTGACCTCGACTTTCGCACAGTTACAGGAGTACCCTCATCTTCAAACAGCCACACCTTGTTCTGGAATTTTAGTGGGACATCGTAATAATAAAGCCAAGTTTTGTCACCTGTAACAATGCTATTCACATTACGCAAAGTCCCATTTTCAAACTGTTTTAGCATATTTCGGCACCATATCACTCGGTGTGCCCTTTGTTCCTTTGAAAGTGAATGGGGCACCCAAAGGGAACAAACCTTTCTAACATGGAGATGTATTAAAGTTAAAAACTTTTTATTTTATAACCACCTATTCAATACAAAGATAATGCACTCAATTATTTATAAAATATTCATGAGGTACATTGGTTAATAGGACATGTTTCGTTCGTCTTTGCGAACATCATCAGCTATAAATAACAAAGCCTAAGGTCAGGGCCCTGAGTTTATTTAATTGGTTAAAAATGTTGTCATATTAAAAGAATGGTAAAATTGTGATAAAAGTAGTTGTATAGTATTAAAATTAGACTGTAACATAGTATAACGATTAGCATCAAGAATTTTTCATAATGTACAATGAATATTGATAATCTGAAAAGTAAAAACAATCATAAGGGTTATTAAATTAGAAAAGATGTAATAATAGACATTAAAAAGACTTCGATGTTTGAAGCGTGGATTAATTGTAGACTTGTTGGGTATAAACTTGAAGTTTGAAATCTGAAAAGAAAGAAAAATGGAAGAGTGAAGTAGTGTTTAAAACGAGAATAAAAAGGGGATGGAAATAGTAAAAGGGGAAAGCTTACCCATTAGACCGGTGAAAATATTTGCTAGCAGTAACAGCGTGAATAGGACAAGGCAGGCCACTTGTTATTGCCTCTAGTGAATTGTGTTGGGTTGAGACAGATAATATTGTAGGCACTAAAATATGTCCGTATGTGACGCGTGGATAATGTTGAAAGCATGAACTTTAAATTTTTTTTTTTAATCTGAAAAGAAGAAGAAAAAAGGAGGAATTGAGGCCATGTTAAGACAAAAATTAAAAAGGGGGAGAAAGAAAAAATTGAAAAAGGAAGCTTACCTGCTGTGATAGAAAGGGAGTGTCCGCTGACGTTAGCTGCGAGAGGCAAACTGGCAAGCGGCTTTGTTATTGCTTCTCGTGTTATATGTGTGTATACGTAGAGGTGGGGAGTGAGTCATGTGAGGAGAGGAAGTAGCTGATTCTTTAGACGCGCTAGATGTTCGTGGAGGGGGTGTCAGATGGGGGGTGATGGAGTAGTAACTATTGTTACTGAGGAAATGCTCTTAGCGGTTGGATAATTAAAAATGTTCACAAAGTTGTTGTTATTTATTTTTTAAAAAAGAGTAATTCTGGGATTTTCTCAATTAATGGGCTTTTGATTTCTGAAATTTTGTTTCAGTTTTCATTTCCATTGAAATGTTGGTCCAAGGATATGTAAATGTTCTCGAACTCTGTCATTAGTTTGCTTTTACTGACGTATTTTAGGATTTGAAGATCTTTTTCAATCGTCTTAAAACTGTGGCCGGTTTCATCCATGTGAATACTCATGGCAGAATATTTTTTGTGTTTTGAGGCATTGTAATGTTCATGATACCTAGTCAAAAAACTGCGATCGGTTTGTCCGATGTATGAAAGATCACAATGAGTATATTTAAGTCTATAGACACCAGAGTTCGAGAATTTAGTGTGATTACTGTTAACTATGTTTGAATTGAGAAAAATATTACGGTTTGTGTATCGTGTTTTATGGGCGATGTTGATGTCGTATTTCTTTAGGGGGTTGGTGATTTGAAATAGGCTTGGGTTTGTGTAGGTGAAAGCGGCATATTTCAATTTTTTAGGTTTGTCCGGAATTAACTTAGTCGCAGTTTTTAATTTTACCTTATTGATGATTTTGTTAATCATCAAGGGGTTATAGCCGTTAATTCTGGCCAAATCTTTGATGTAATTTAATTCTCTTTTACGATTTACGGTTGTGAGCGGGATTTTTAATGCTCTATAAACGAGACTGAAAAATGCAGCCTGTTTATGAGATTGCGGGTGTAAAGAATCGTTTCTTATAGTGACGGGGGCGCAGGAAGGCTTTCTATATATTTGGAAATTAAACTTGCTATTCTCTCTTGAGATGTTTAAGTCCAAGAAGTTTAAGGAACCGTTAATTTCATCCTCCTTAGTGAATTTGACATCGTTGTCAAGTTCATTAAGGGAAGTTAAAATACTATGACTATCATTTTTTTGAGTATCAATAATAGCAAAAGTGTCATCAACATATCTTAGCCATAATTGGAGGCCGTTGATGTTATTAATTATTTTGTTGTTTTCCAAATCATCCATGAAAATATTGGCTAGAATGCCCGAGATCGGATCTCCCATTGCTAAACCCTTTTGGTGATATTAAAAGTGAAATAATTGTTATTAAGGACAAATTTTAATAGACTAATGACATTTTCTATTTCGCATTTGCTCAAGTTGCTGTGTTTTAAAACGTTTGTTTCAATAATTTTAACTGTTTTATTTACAGGAATGTTTGAGTACATGTTGGTAATGTCATAGGAAACCATTATGTGGTTGTTCTCAAGGTTGAATTTCAACAATTTATCACAGAACTCAACGGAATTTTTTATACAAGCCGTGTTGTTGAACTTAAAATGTTTATTAAGGAAATTATGCAAAAATTTTGAGACCTTATAAGACGGGCTATTCATACAGTTAATAATAGGGCGTATAGGTACATCTTTTTTATGGATTTTTGGTAAGGCTTTTACAGTTGGGAGTTTTGGGTTCATTGTTATAAGTTTTTGATACTCGTGTTCTTGTAATAAGAAAGGTAGGTTTTTCAATAGGTTCTTCAATCTTCGTTGGATTTTGGGGGTAGGATCTTTATTGATAATAGTGTAACTGCTATTAGCAAAGAAATTTTCGGTTTTATTAATATAGTCGTCTTTAGGTAATAAAACTATTGTGGAACCTTTATCGGCTTTAGTGACGATGATATTGTTATTACTAACTTTATTTCTTACGTCATATATTTGCTTGCTAAGGGTTGGATTTGAGGTGGTTTTCAATTCCTTTGCCAGATAAGGTAGTTTCTTCTTAATCTCGTATCTGATGTCATTGTGTGATTCTACTGGGAGTTTTTTGATGTTGGATTCAATTTTCGCAACTGTAGTAATCAAATCGTCTGTTTTTTCTGGGTTAGGCCAATTAAATTTCAGTCCTTTATTAAGAAGAGATAGTTCGTTGTCTGAAAAGTTAGTGTTAGTAAAATTTACAGTTGTAGGAAAATGATTTGAATTAGTGGAGGGGGGGTTAGTTTTACTGTTGACATTATTCGCTTAATTTTTTGTATTTTGCAGTTGAATCAGTTTATTGTTTAAAGTTGTCTGTTTCCTATTCACGATGTCATGTACTTTTTCGTTGACAAAGTTAGAGTATGAATTCCATTCTAATGGGGACATGCTAGAGGATACTTCAAGATGTGTCTTGTAAAGCTGTAAGTTTAGGAAAGATTTCTTTTTATAATGCTCCTTGATTTCATTTTTTAACCAAAATTCATTGACTTTTTTCTGAGTTCTCGAAGAATTAAGGTTCAAAAAGTTTTTCCTTTGGAGATGTTTAAGAAATTTAGGAATTAGTCCATGCTTCATACATTCTTTTAAGAAATGAATATCCCTAGATATTTTCCTGACCTTGACTTTGAGATTAAGTTATCTATTACCTTTATTAGCCTGGTAGGCTGCTAAATTACATGTGATAAATCTCATAATTAGACCGTATTGAAGATAATGTATTAAAGTTAAAAACTTTTTATTTTATAACCACCTATTCAATACAAAGATAATGCACTCAATCATTTATAAAATATTCATGAGGTACATTGGTTAATAGGACATGTTTCGTTCGTCTTTGCGAACATCATCAGCTATAAATAACAAAGCCTCAGGTCAGGGCCCTGAGTTTATTTAAATGGTTAAAAATGTTGTTATATTAAAAGAATGGTAAAATTGTGATAAAAGTAGTTGTATAGTATTAAAATTAGACTGTAACACAGTATAACGATTAGCATCAAGAATTTTTCATAAAGTACAATGAATATTGATAATCTGAAAAGTAAAAACAATCTTAAGGGTTATTAAATTAGAAAAGATGTAATAGTAGACATTAAAAAGACTTCGATGTTTGAAGCGTGGATTAATTGCAGACTTGTTGGGTATAAACTTGAAGTTTGAAATCTGAAAAGAAAGAAAAATGGAAGAGTGAAGTAGTGTTTAAAACGAGAATAAAAAGGGGAAAGCTTACCCATTAGACCGGTGAAAATATTTGCTAGCGGTAACAGCGTGAATAGGACAAGGCAGGCCACTTGTTATTGCCTCTAGTGAATCCATAAAAAAGATGTACCTATACGCCCTATTATTAACTGTATGAATAGCCCCTCTTATGTCTCAAAATTTTTGCATAATTTCCTTAATAAACATTTTAAGTTCAACAACATGGCTTGTATAAAAAATTCCGTTGAGTTCTGTGATAAATTGTTGAAATTCAACCTTGAGAACAACCACATAATGGTTTCCTATGACATTACTAACATGTACTCAAACATTCCTGTAAATAAAACAGTTAAAATTATTGAAACAAACGTTTTAAAACACAGCAACTTGAGCAAATGCGAAATAGAAAATGTCATTAGTCTATTAAAATTTGTCCTTAATAACAATTATTTCACTTTTAATAATAAAATATATCACCAAAAGGGTTTAGCAATGGGAGATCCGATCTCGGGCATTCTAGCCAATATTTTCATGGATGATTTGGAAAACAACAAAATAATTAATAACATCAACGGCCTCCAATTATGGCTAAGATATGTTGATGACACTTTTGCTATTATTGATACTCAAAAAAATGATAGTCATAGTATTTTAACTTCCCTTAATGAACTTGACAACGATGTCAAATTCACTAAGGAGGATGAAATTAACGGTTCCTTAAACTTCTTGGACTTAAACATCTCAAGAGAGAATAGCAAGTTTAATTTCCAAATATATAGAAAGCCTTCCTGCGCCCCCGTCACTATAAGAAACGATTCTTTACACCCGCAATCTCATAAACAGGCTGCATTTTTCAGTCTCGTTTATAGAGCATTAAAAATCCCGCTCACAACCGTAAATCGTAAAAGAGAATTAAATTACATCAAAGATTTGGCCAGAATTAACGGCTATAACCCCTTGATGATTAACAAAATCATCAATAAGGTAAAATTAAAAACTGCGACTAAGTTAATTCCGGACAAACCTAAAAAATTGAAATATGCCGCTTTCACCTACACAAACCCAAGCCTATTTCAAATCACCAACCCCCTAAAGAAATACGACATCAACATCGCCCATAAAACACGATACACGAACCGTAATATTTTTCTCAATTCAAACATAGTTAACAGTAATCACACTAAATTCTCGAACTCTGGTGTCTATAGACTTAATTGTACTCATTGTGATTTTTCATACATCGGACAAACCGGACGCAGTTTTTTGACTAGGTATCTTGAACATTACAACGCTTCAAAACACTAAAAAATATTCCGCCATGAGTATTCACATGGAGAAACCGGTCACAGTTTTAAGACGATTGAAAAAGATCTTCAAATCCTAAAATACGTCAGTAAAAGCAAACTAATAACAGAGTTCGAGAACATTTACATATCCTTGGACCAACATTTCAATGAAAATCAAAACTTAAACGAAATTTCAGAAATCAAAAGCCCATTAATTGAGAAAATCCCAGAATTACTCTTTTTTTTATATATAAATAACAACAACTTTATGAACATTTTTAATTATCCAACCGCTAAGAGCATTTCCTTAGTAACAACAGTTACTACTCCATCACCCCTCCCCCCCACCTGACACCCCCTCCACGAATATCTAGCGCGTCTAAAGAATCAGCTACTTCCCCTCCTCACATGACTCACTCCCCACCTCTACGTATACACACACATAACACGAGAAGCAATAACAAAGCCGCTTGCCAGTTTGCCTCTCGCAGCTAACGTCAGCGGACACTCCCTTTCTATCACAGCAGGTAAGCTTCCTTTTTCAATTTTCTCTTTCTCCCCCCTTTTAATTTTTGTCTTAACATGGCCTCAATTCCTCCTTTTTTCTTCTTTTCAGATTAAAAAAAAAAATTTAAAGTTCATGCTTTCAACATTATCCACGCGTCACATACGGACATATTTTAGTGCCTACAATATTATCTGTCTCAACCCAACACAATTCACTAGAGGCAATAACAAGTGGCCTGCCTTGTCCTATTCACGCTGTTACCGCTAGCAAATATTTTCACCGGTCTAATGGGTAAGCTTTCCCCTTTTACTATTTCCATCCCCTTTTTATTCTCGTTTTAAACATTACTTCACTCTTCCATTTTTCTTTCTTTTCAGATTTCAAACTTCAAGTTTATACCCAACAACTCTACAATTAATCCACGCTTCAAACATCGAAGTCTTTTTAATGTCTACTATTACATCTTTTCTAATTTAATAACCCTTATGATTGTTTTTACTTTTCAGATTATCAATATTCATTGTACTTTATGAAAAATTCTTGATGCTAATCATTATACTATGTTACAGCCTAATTTTAATACTATACAACTACTTTTATCACAATTTTACCATTCTTTTAATATGACGACATTTTTAATCATTTAAATAAACTCACGGCCCTGACCTTAGGCTTTGTTATTTATAGCTGATGATGTTCGCAAAGACGAACGAAACATGTCCTATTAACCAATGTACCTCATGAATATTTTATAAATAATTGAGTGCATTATCTTTGTATTGAATAGGTGGTTATAAAATAAAAAGTTTTTAACTTTAATACATTATCTTCAATACGGTCTAATTATGAGATTTATCACATGTAACATGGAGATGGCGGTGTAGAATTGAATGAATAGCTGGTGCAGGGATGTGGAGGGTTCTTCTACCTGCCGATATGTCAACCGCCTCTCTTGCTGCTACATATTCCTCACAGCTTCAATGTTTTTCTCAATCACTGAATCAGACGGTGGCCCAGAACAAGGATCATCTGCAACCCCTCTGGAACTCTTTGTACCAGTGGAGAATTGTTGTCCGATGTGGAGAGTCTTTCCCCAGCACAGGAGTCATTTCCTCCAGGCACTAGCCACGAGAAATATTGTAGCGGATAATTGTGCAATATTCACCTTTAGGCAACACTGACATCTTAACTTGGTTTCAATCCCACTGCTTGGTACAAACTGGTGTGAAGGTTGCTCCTTGCTGTCGTCTAGACCGGTTTTCACCCCTCTTTTTATCCCCCTTCATAACAGGGGTGTCCAGCCAACCGTTTTTGTGTATTGTAAAACTTTTCTAGTGCCCTTTGTATGTTCACATACCAACCTTGAAATAAATGTTATGTTCACATACCAACCTTATAGTAAATATTATGTTCACATAGAAACCTTATAGTACATGTTATGTCCACATACCAACCTTGAAGTAAATATTATGTTCACATACCAACCTTATAGTAAATATTATGCTCACATAGAATCTGTATAGTACATGTTATGTCCACATACCAACCTTATAGTAAATATTATGTTCACATACCAACCTTATAGTAAATATTATGCTCACATAGAATCTGTATAGTACATGTTATGTCCACATACCAACCTTATAGTAAATATTATGCTCACATAGAATCTGTATAGTACATGTTATGTCCACATACCAACCTTATAGTAAATATTATGTTCACATAGAATCTGTATTGTACATGTTATGTCCACATACCAACTTTATAGTAAATATTATGTTCACATACCAACCTTATAGTAAATGTTATGTCCACATACCAACCTTATAGTAAATATTATGTTCACATACCAACCTCATAGTAAATATTATGTTCACATAGCAACCTTATAGTAAATGTTATGTTCACATACCGACCTTATTATAACATGAAAACGGCAACAAGTATTTATTTGGTCATGCCTGCTTGTGTATTGGAATATTATCTCCCATTATCATACATTGTTGCAACATTAATCTATTTGTGCAGTCTACAATGCAAATTGATTTTAAAACTGTTATCTGCGATTATTACGTCATTGCCGGATCCTTCCTTATACGCTCAATATGCAGATCAATAAGTGCACGCATGCGCATCACAGACTTCTACTCTGTGTACATGGTTCGCTGGGAGTAGACAGAAGGACTTCTCTGGCGATAGTAGTGCCAGATGGTTGTGTCAAGGCGTGTAGGGAAGACATTTTGGTGTAGCTGGAACGTATTGAAAATGGAGTTGACACTCCTGGATAACGTGTGGGAAAACTAATTCCATTTCTTATGTAACTTGTATTTAAATTATTATAGCAGAAAAATGTCATGTGAATGTTGACCATTACCAGCATGGCTAGATTATGAATGTGGTGTAACTCGTGAAATTGGATATTCTACTCAAATATGTAAGTACTGGAAAATCATAATATTTTTGGGAGCTGTTCTAAGGCCGTGGATTATTTGAAGTAAAAGACTTTATTGTGAATCTCACCTACATATTAATGTTTGCTTACGTAATTTAACCGTATTCATGTCTGGAGGTGAAATTTTATTAAAAGGGACCACTTCATCATCAAGATGAAATTTTTAAACATGTAATTACTTTTAAATGTTTTATGGCGCAACATTTCAAGATCTAATTGTAATTATTGTGAGGGAATTTGGAATCGCTAGTTATGCGCTTATGAGGTTGTGTAGTGTTCCGTTTGTTTATACTTATTGTTTGTGCTGAATTTTCAATTCATAGTTTGGGATTTTTTTTTATAACGTTGAGCCTGCGAGGAACTTAAATTTGCTTGTCGCCTTTTAATTTTATAAATGCCATTCAGTCATCGTTCGGTTGTTCCATTCTCCGCATTGTTTGTGGTCTTATCCTTTGTCATTTGTTACGTCATAAATTATCTTGTGGGTACGCATTAATTTTTGGTGGCTTTGGCTACTTTCAATGAATGATAGTTTGGCTTCAGTAACGACTAGTTCCAGTTGTGCGAGTCCGTGTTCTGTTATTAACTGTGGAATGTTTATATTATTTTTCCCTTGTGATATTTAACTTAGTGGGGAAAATTTTCTGTCATTTATTTATTGTTATTTAAACTTCATTTATTTATTTAGGTAATTTTTATGTGCTGCTGGCACCACATTTTGTTTTTGGTGAGTGTGTCCCTGTGTATTAATGTAGGGATGTATAGCAATTTTAAACAGTTTACGGTATTTGCGGGCCCATATTTCATTTATCAACTGGGAATTATTTTTAAGTAAGATGATCATCTAATTAGTGGTGTTGATTTATGGTCCAAGCAATTATCATTTATTAAGTTGGTTGCAACCTTTTCAGTATTTTAGTTTTTCAACATTTTAATTAAACATTATATATTTAATTTATTTAAAGATGTACATTTTTTAAATCTTCCAAATAAATAAATAAATAAATAAATAAATAAATAAATAAATAAATAAATATATATATATTTAATTTTATTGTAATAGTCTATGTAGATATCAGCTTTGCATTTAATTCTATTTAAAATTCTTTTAGTGACATTAGGTCCTCAATTTATTTTTCTTTGAGTTTGTTGGTTTTAAAAGATTTAATTGTACATATATATAAGATGAAATTTTAAGCTCTATTTATTAAGTAAACATTTTTAAAATTTAACTTTTCATCTCTCTTCTTATTTGGTAGTTAGCGATATTGACGTGGCAACTCCTCAAGCATCCTGTCCTCTTTAATCCTTTATGTTTGGGTCCTCCACACATTATATTTGATGCTACTGGCCTCAAGGTGAGTAATTTTGTGATTTATGTTAATTTTGCCATTTATGTGTTTTCGTTATTGTGTCTATGTCCTTAGGGAGTGGTAACATTCGTCGTGGTTGCTGTTGTACTAATGAACTTGATAAGTTGCCTGGGTCAACGTTGCTAAATAAAACATATATTTAAAGTTAAATTTGTAAGACCAAGTGTAAAGTCTAATCCACCTTCTGTTTGTTTCATGTCTATGACAGAGTCTTGCCCCTTGCCAGTTCCTAGAATGTTGCAGAAGATGGAGTGCAGATTCATGGTAGAAAGTCATCCAGAACTATCCAGGGTGACGTAGAATTACTTTCTGAAATTGCTGTACCCCACATGTCAGAAGCAGAGATTGGCGAGTCTCTTTTGCTTATCACTGATGCTCTAGATGAAATTAATGAATTAGCTGAGGCCTTTAAAACATGTCTACCTTCAGAATACCAAGTACAGAGACAAATAGCTCGAGTAACCCATTACATCAATCGCCTCCAGGATCTGTTCTCATTAAAAATGGATCGGTCCACCCTAAATCAATGTACTGTGTTGCTAATTAAGGCTGTTACTATATCTGCACATTTGAATGTCATCATGCAAACCCTTAAATTGAGGAATATTAAAATTAATGCTGGTCTTCAAGATAATGTTTCAGCTAATTCCGATTTTAACCAACCCGTTTCTAGCTCTGTTTTGGGTAATCAGTCATTAGCTGCTTTTCATGGCCAACCTGTATTCTTGGTTGATAATCCTTGCATGCTACGGTGTGATAATGTAAACTTAGTTAGTGAACTGCTTAAAAGAGCTAATAACTTGTCTATTGATTGAATTGACGAAACTGTGTCCGTTTTGAGATTACTGGTTGAAGTGAAGGCGACTGCAAATTGTTTTAACTTAAGCTGTTCCAGTTTTTTCCGGACATTGTTTTCTCATTGTGTTGGTATTCTTAAAAGTGAAATTTTGGAAGCTTGTTCGATTGAAACTACTTTGGATCAATTTCATGACAGAATTTTAAGGAACAATTTGACAGCAAAACATTGTTTTCGAGTGCAGTTGTATTCAGAAAGCCTTTTTAACTATGTTAGTGAGCTAAAATTCTATTGCAACGTGTTTATGCTATCGATTGATGAAGCTAATATGGTAGATAGTATAAGTACTGTTCATACCTGTGCTTTAGGAAATGTCCTGAGTCCTTTAGTGATTTAAAAATTGCATGTATTAAGGCTGAAGAAGCTAAGCATAGTGATAGTTGTAGACCAGTTAATGTTCCCCCTCCAAAAGCTCACTACTGCAACGCCCAAGGACATAGACACAACAACGAAAACACATAAATGGCAAAATTAACATCAATCACAAAATTACTCACCTTGAGGCCAGTAGCATCAAATGTAATGTGTGGAGGACCCAAACATAAAGGATTAAAGAGGACAGGATGCTTCAGGAGTTGCCAGGTCAATATCGCTAACTACCAAATAAGAAGAGAGATTAAAAGTTAAATTAAAAAAATGTTTACTTAATAAATAGAGCTTAAAATTTCATTTTATATATATGTACAATTAAATATCTTTTAAAACGAACAAACTCAAGTGATATAGATGTTGATTCCGATAGGAAATTTGAAATATTTGTCCCGAATGAGTAAATTTATAATACCAAAATAAATGGTCCGTTATTGGACATAATAAATTTTCCAGCTAACATCAATTTTTGGTAAAGAGACAATGTCTTTCATAGTGCATTGGCACTGCCAGTGGCTCCAAGTAGCCTCCACGGTATGCACTAGCCAGCGTCTTGGTAGGTGTGCTAGGTACCAACTGATGAGCCCAACCTTGCACACGGGGGGAAACGCTGGCAACCAGGAATGAGTTAGCTGGAAAATTTATAATGTCCAATAACGGACCATTTATTTTGGTATTAGAACAAACTCAAAGAAAAATAAATGAGACCTAATGTCACTAAAAGAATTTTAAATAGAATTAAATGAAAAGCTGATATCTACATAGACTATTACAATAAAATTAACCCATTCGCCTCACATTTAAATACTGCTCTACGGCCATCTTCATCACACTATTATTTAGAAAATTATACAAAACCAACCAGTAAATATTCCTTTCTGAAAATTTGCATGCATGATAACAAAGTAATAAACTTACCAATGCCGCTATTTTAGTACGTCTGCTGGGTGTGGTACACCTCAAAACATTCTTCTAAATGAAGAGCTACGCCACACTTTTTGCAATGCCAGCAACTTTCACTTCTTTTACCCCGGCTGTAGCACACAACACACCTTCTTGTGACTTTTGATTTCTTGTCTGTAGGGGGAATACGCATGGGAAAGTGGGCCCATGATTTAGCTTGTAATCTGGTTGGGGTGGTGCTCGCTGAAGGTCGACCTCGAACCGAGTACTCCGGCAACTGAACAGTCTCTAGTAGCTGCTGCGCAATGCTAGTTCGGAACTCCGTGTAGCTCGTCTTTCTGTAGCAGCGATCTTGTGATACACAGTGAAGGAATTGAAAATGCACATATCTAGGAGGTAAAAGAATATTTTCCTATATCCTTTCACTGTGCGTCGCATGACGGGGAACAGAGCTGTAACCTGATCATGAAGGTCAACACCACCCATCCCCTTCTGGTATTCAAGGCCACACTTGGGCTTTATCACTTCTTCCCTCGGGGTTTGTCCTCTCTTTCGCCTGAGTTTGCCTGTCCCTGTGTTTAGTGGTGAGAAAGCAAACATCCTTGTTATCTTTCCACTTCACACACAACATACTGTTGGCAGCCCACGTCTCATACTCTCCACGTCTCACTGATATCGCGAGGCATGTCTTTTCGGTTCTGTCTAACACTTCCAATTACATTCATCTGCTTGTCGTGTAGCCTTTTGAATAAATCTGGGGAAGAATACCAGTTATCTAGAAACAATGTATGTCCTCGGCCTAACAAGGGTTCACACATGTTGAGCACGACGTTTGTACTTGCTGGCAGACTCTGATCCGTTACACCATCATCTACATAAATTTTGAAAGACACAGTAGCCAGAACTTGATTCACAAATTTTGTAAATTTTTATTCCAAACCTAGAATGTTTAGACCTATTACACTGGACATATGAAAGGCGGCCTCTGAATTTCATTAGACTTTCATCTAGAGCAATGTCTTGTGAAGGTAAATATAATTCTGAAAATTTTGAGTAGAAATGTTGTATTATAGGCCTAATCTTTCTTAGTTTGTCACTACTATTGACTTGTTCATCGTCAACAAAATGTAAAAATCGTGAAATTATAATAAATCTTACCCTGCTCATGGTTTCACGAAAAATAGGAGTGTTTATACACCTGTTTTTACTCCAGTATAACTGTATTCTTGACTTTCGCACTTGTGACATTAGTATAACTAACGCAAAATATGCCCTAATTTCGTCGGGTGTAGTCTCAAACCATTTGTCATCGTCTTTCAACTTTTTTCTGTCAAGATTGCTCAACTGTTTTGCTGCATATGAATTTGTCTCGACAGATATTTTGTCAAACAAAGGGTTCATGTATTCACAAAAAACTGCGAGTTCAGATAGTGGCTGCGTTTCACACTTTTTCAATAAGTTTTCGCTAACCCCACTGTATTCACTAAACTTATGTATAACAGGTTTATTGTCACTTTTTGTCCAGTTCCAGTCAGTCAAATTAGTCTGTGCCGAGGTACGATCTTGTTTCGAAAGACTCGGCACACCGTCGTTATTTGCATCACTTTCCGTGTCATCAGAACTATTATACGCACCGCTAGTACTCGAACTAAGGACTTCAGGGTCTATTTCGTCGTCACAAACATCACTGCCTTCAATATCACTCTCTAAAACACTATCTATTAGCTTCCGTATTCATTCTTCATCAACACCAGCACATCTGCTTGACACCATGATGGCAACTGACGAGAGCGAAATTATATGAAAAAAGATTCTCTTATCTCTTGTTCCGGAAGTGTGTGAGAACCTGGTGAAAGCGAAAAAACCGAAGCCACATGTGTAAACTTCAGCTCAGAATGCATACAAGTGGCGTCTGTGGGTTAGTGATGATGTACAGCTGTGCATCGCCGCGAGCAGAGCTCGTCATTTTATTCATATGCCACGAATAACTATGACGAGCTAGGATCGTCAAATGATGCGATTGGGTTCAATATTTGGAAGATTTAAAAAAATTTATATCTTTAAATAAATTAATAAATAATGTTTAACTAAAATCTTGAAAAACTAAAATACTACTACTGTCGCTGCTCGGCAGGAGTGTGACACCTCTCGGAAGAGTCTCTTCTGTTTTTTGTAATCATGTTTTAGTTCTCTGGGAAGCTGAAGGAAGTGCTCAACATTGGAATTTGAGCCTGCAGATTCACTCTCAGTTATTAGAGACGAGGCAATAGCTACCTAAGATATCACATTTTGGTTAAAAGGCACTTTTCCAGCCTTTCTAAATCCACCTGTTATGTTGGCATGGGAGAAATTTGAAATAAATGCAGGATTGAACAATGAATGGAATTTAAATTGGTTTGGTTTATCGTTGGGGTGATTTTGCATGTAATCCAAATTTGGGTGAGATACCTTCTGCAATATCTCTTTCTTCACTGTTTTGGAGCCATCATTTGAGAGACGACCACGGCAAACTTCTGAATTTTGAGGCTCGGTGCACTGTCGTTTTACCTTCAGTCACTAATCTAGCTGCCTCCACTAAGTCTGCACTGCTGTACTGCTTGTACACTTAAGGATTATCATCTTGTCGAGGCTTTTGTTTCATGTTGTTGTTGTTTTCTGCATTTTACCGTAAGCTAATTTGGTGACTGTCTATTTTCTGAAAATGATGATGAAATTTGTTAATTTACACTCCCTAAAACTGAAATATATATATAATTCTCATCCCTTCAGGCATTTAATGAACCAAGCTGGAAATAGAAAATAATATTATTGTGGGTTACCATCAGCTGAGTAGAAACTGCTTAAATAGTTCGGTATTTTCTTAAGGTTTGTCCCGAAAATTGTTACGGAATTAAACTTTTCTCTCAATGCAAAAAATAACTCACTTTTTTAGGAACAGTTCGACACCAATACTAACTAAAACAAACGGTTTATTGCCACAGTTTTTTCACATCAATAGCACACCGCATTTTATAAGTCTGCACTCGCCAAATCACTACTGCTGAGTGTTACAAAATCTCATACCTCAGTAAGTGAAGGAATCCAAGGATTATACCTGAGCGCGGGACAAAGGAAAAACCCAGGACACGCAGCTGACAATAGATGAGCACAAAAACACGACAGGTTTTGTGGTGGCATTCATTTAAAACATTATCACCAAATTACCTGTATCACCAAATAACCTTACTTCACCCTACCGAAATTCATAGCAGCCAACTACTATAACCATACACCAAATCGTTTTGAAATCTTTGGGAATTCGGAAGAAGATTTTTCAGCTGATTATGTGGGAGGGAGCGCTAATGAACAGAGGTTTTTGTTTCTCACAAGATGGCAGGCGAAGCTGAACGACGGTTTAAAAGTGCTCTGAAAAGCTTGGAAGACATAGCGAATGTAGGAGGAACAGCTGCAGGAAGCGTGAGTACTTTCAAACAATTAAACATGCCTTGGAAGACAAGAATAATGTTCAAGAAACAAATGTCGAAGAGGTTATGCATGTATCAAACAAAGACCAGGAGACAAACGACAGTTTCACAGCGCAACAACTAGCGACATCTCCCGGCTACAGCAACAACGACATCTCCGAGGTACAAAGAGATCAGCTGGCTACTAGTAGTGATGAACAAAGACTGACTAAGGGAAATGATGACGAAGTGGTGACATGTAATGGTCAGTCAGAAACACACAACACCAAACATGAACGGAAGAAGATATAGAACCAACAGATAAAATACATGTTTGGAAATCTGACATATAATATAAAGATGATGATAAAAGAGGAAATGAAAATAATGGTGACACAAAGACAGGGACCATGGCGTAACAGAGACAAAGGTAACAAGACAAGAGCGCAGGGGCCAGCAAGGACGACCCAGCGACTCTGAAATAAATATTTTATTTTATGAAATACTTCCTCTCATGCAGAGGCTGCCTTGCGACAAAGTATACTTTTACATTTATTTTTAGGAGATAAATAGATATACTGTACTTGAAAAATATTGAAGGTAACCTAATTGTAACAGTGATTTCTTAGAATTATCAGTGAGCCCCTTAAGGCTATGATGGCAATCTCCCGTAACGCTGTAACTGGCAGAGACATCGGGTTTCCAGAAATTGGAAATTCTAAGTTCCCATGGAGGGAATTAGATTCTTTTCCACCAATAGAGCATATCAAAAATCAGATCAAAAATTAGATGGATGGCTTTTCCGGCGTTTGCTCTATTAACCAGTGTTTCGTCTTAGGTCAGACCTAAGACGAAACACTGGTTAATAGAGCAAACGCCGGAAAAGCCATCCATCTAATTTTTGATCTGATTTTTGATATGCTCTATTGGTGGAAAAGAATCTAATTCCCTCCATGGGAACTTAGAATTTCCATTTGGAATTGCTAGGCGGGCATTAATTCCATTGTGGAGTTTTATCTCCCGTATGTAGTTATCAGACTGTGCTTCATAAATAAGCTTCTGATAAGTTCACCTGCATACACCCCAGCGTCAGTGGGTAGGGTCTGACACATCCCACTCTGAAGTGTCAGACCTAAGACGAAACACTGGTTAATAGAGCAAACGCCGGAAAAGCCATCCATCTAATTTTTGATCTGATTTTTCCAGAAATTAGCGGCAAAAGCGGGAATCGTTCCCCTTGCTCCAATCATCAGACCTACTATGTCGATTTCCTCTATCTGGTATTTCTCCCTGTAGTAAGGAATTGTTGGTAAGTAAATATTCCTTTTCTCTAGGTAAACATCTGAGGGCTGCGACTTACGGCTTTCAAACTGAATTGTGGGGTCGATGATGTAACCTCTCTTCTTATTCATGAAAGCAATGATGTCAATCCTTCTGTGGCTTCCGTTGTCCGCTAAGCCATGAACCTCTTCAAATACCTGGAAACCATGGTCTTTCAGTGTTGTCGCAATTAACGAGCGGATGTTATGATGATGCGTATTCCTTAAAAGTTCACCATGAGGACAAGATCCCAGAACATGCACAAGAGTTTCAATCTCCTTAAGGTAGCGCCTACAAGGGGAATCCTGAGATCTTCCTGGTACCGATCTAACTGCTGAAATGTTTGCTGTCATGCAGCAAATTGTCAGATGGAGGGACATTGAGGGATTGTAGCGAGAGAATTATTTCTTCTTTCAGATTTCTTGTAGCACGGATGTATTCGTCACTTGAGCTTAATAGTACCTTACATATGTTAATGTGCTGAAGATGAGCTTCCCAAGTGGCGCAGAAGAGTCCCAACCCCTTATACCTTTTCTCAGTGTAGACCATTCCATTAGCAATGTCTGCAGGTATTTGAAGAATTTCCTTAAGAGCACTTCGTATTAGTATGTCTGTATCAGCAAGGAATTTTTCAGAATCTTCTCTGGCTTGATAGTTTAGAATGGGTATATGAGAGATGGGCATATAACTGTGTTTATTACCTTAAATTTCTGGTCAGCCTGTAATAGTGGAGAAGAAACCAATTTCTCCATTTTATTCTGTAATTTTTTAAGCTCCTGCTAAGGTTGAAAAATTATTTCATTTGAAAAGTTAACTCCCAGATAGCGGATTGTTTCCCCACGTCGCAAACTCGATATATCATAGCTCTTAAATTCAGCTGGGTCTTCGATTAACTTTCCGCGTTCGATGCAGATTGCCGTAGATTTCATGGGGTTGATATAAAGCCCTATTTCATGAAATCTCCTTGTGACTATATTCGAGAGCTCAAGTGCTGCTCTTCGACTATTTCCTATGACAACCAAGTCATCAGCGAAACCCATGATCGTTAAAGGTGGAAGATGTGGTACTAAAGAAAATCCATAGTGGCTTGTGAGAGAGTCTTCAGTTAGTTCGTTTAAAATATGATCTGTTGCTAGATGGTAGAGACAGGGAGAAAGAGGTGAGCCTTGCATAACACCCCTTTTTAGGCTTAAGGTGGCTGTCTTTCCAGTTACAGTTTCTATTTTTGTAGTGTTTCCTGTCTGGAGATTAACTATTAGTTCCTTTAATTTCTCAGGTATTCCTAATGTCCTCAAGGTCTCATGTAAATGAAGGTGCCCAATGTTGTCAAACGCCTTTCTGACGTCTAGAAAAATCACTGTTAGATCAGTTTTGTTCAGTTTCGCGGAATTTAAAACCGAATCGAGTGTAGAAGTATTGATATGTGTACCGGCTGAAGATATGAATCCCCGTTGTTGTGGATTAAAAGCAACGTATTCTCTCAGGCGTTTATCAAGAGCTCGCTCAATTACTCTCCTAACAACAGAAAATATAGTGATTGGTCTCCAGTTTGCAATGTCATCAGGGTCACCTCCCTTGTGTATAAGAACGGTTCTTGCCTTTCTAAAACATGGTGGTACCTGTCCTGTTTGAAGCATACGAGTGGCTATTGTGGCAATTATCTCAGAAGCGATGTCACTTTTAATAGCTCTAACGATGACGTAATCTGGTCCAGGTGAAGTGTCCACCGCAATTCTACTTGTTGCAAACTGTATTTTATCTTTAGATATAACATCATTAAACGTGTCATTGTAAACCGTTTGTGTAGCTTCAGTCACTTTTGGGGGATAATTTTCTCTCACGGAATTATTTTCATGTCCTAATATTTCATGGAAATAGCCATATACATGTTGCGAATTAATCAGACATCTTTCATTGTTTTCATGAAGGACAGTTCTAACTGCTTTGCTACATTGATTGTGGAACTGAAATTGAGTCAACTGATATAAATATTTACTTCGTCTTATTTCTCTATCCCTATTAGCGGACCTTTGCGGATTTGAACTTTGTTTATATCCTTCTTCCTTATTAACATACGATTTCTTTTTACGCACCTCATAAAATTTCCTTGCTGGGCGTTTAGGCCCAGGCAAAATATCAATTGCAGTGGACAGAAACTTTAGGAAGTCTTCTACAAATAAGAAAAATTCAGAATCATTGATATCACCTTGTAGCTTTTCCTTCCATATCACCATTTGCTCTTTGTAGTACGAGTTGTGTGTTTTGTTGGTTTATTTCTTTTCTAGATTCATGACCTTGTTCTACGGATGTTCCTAAATTTATTTCAGTATTTACTTGGTGGTTCGATTCCCCAGCTGTCTGTCTATTCACTAGCCGTGTTCGGTGCTCATTCGGATGTGCTTTTGACCCCCCGAGTGGCCCGCAATGGTTGCACACAGGCTGAGAGGAATTACTTTTGTCATTAGCTGAAACATTACTTCTGTTTGAATCATCCATCTCAATGCATGATGTGTCAGCAGAGGTATATAAACTTTGGTTAACCTTACTTACGTGATCACCAGCTGATCATTCAAGTGCTATGGTAACTAAGCACTATAAGTAAATAAACAAATATGGCTTCCCAGACTGAAGATGTACACACATTCAATTTGAAAAGATTATATCAAAGAATATACTGACGAAAACACAGAAGAGGAAGAGTGGAAGCGACCAACAAGGCAACCTTGAACACCAGTGGTGAGAGGTGGGAACAGGCAACGGGAAAACAAGACAGGAAAAGAAGTGAACGGAAGAAAAATGGGAATGAGACAAGGGGAAAGTAAAATAAAGGCAGCAGAATGATACGCCTGGTTATACGTGGGAAAATTGGACAAAGATATGACGGAGGAAGCTATCATAGAATACTTGAAGAAAAACGGAGTAAAAGGGAAAATATACTGCAACCTGGCGAATGACAAAATAGGAAGCAGAGCCTTCAAAATAGGCATTCCAATGCAAGACCTAGAAACAGTCTACGATGGAAACTTCTGGCTAGAAGATGTAATATGTCGGCCCTTTCGGCAATGCTGGAAGTTCAGAGGCCCGGCAACCAGGGACTAATATAATAACATGGAACGTAGAAGGCCTGAGGGGAGTCTTGAGCCTGCTCCCGAGAAATACCATGGCTGATCATGACATTGGAGTACTTACAGAGACACTGGTAAAAGAGGACACAGAACTGAACATCCCAGGCCTATGCGATACAGTGTGTGAGAAGAGGAAGGACCAGCGGGCGGTGTGCTATGTATCATCAAACCACAACTGGCCCCCTTCAAACTACTATTAAGAGAAGAAAACATGCTGGTTGTCATAGTAGCAGTCTACTTTAATCCAGATCACACCGCGACAGAACTAGGGATGGCCTTGGATCACAGTAGAAGTATGGATAAGATAATCATTGCGGAATATCTGAATTGCGCAATAAATAGGCAAGATACAAAATGCAAAGAAGTAATGGAATATCTAACGAACGAAGGCTTTACAGTACACAACAGACAGGAGGACTGGACATACATAGGGCGTAACGGAGCTAGCACAATAGACCTAATAATCACAAAGAGCTTTAGAACAAAACACTTTCCCACCACAGTGAAAAAAGAAGCAGCAGCCATCCGTAAACGCATTCCAGTACAATTAAATATCGAAAATGTTAGAACTAGCAAATCAGAAGAAAGACAAAATATAACATTTGGCAAGATCCTGGACATGGAAAAAATTAAAGGGAAAATGAAAGAAAAAGATAAGGTTGAAAGAGCAATAAGACCAGGAAATATCGATGAGGCCGCTATGTGGCTGATATCAACTACAATAAATGGAACCACTACACAAGGTACAAATGGTTCGACAGAGAATGTTATGAACAAAGAAAATTGACACTGAAAACACTACATAAAACTAGAGAACAAATGGCAAGTGCAACCACCAAAGAATACTAACGAGAACGAAAGAAATACAAGAACCTAATAAGAAAGAAGAAAAAGCAACAACTGAAAGAAGAATATAAGAAACTAGTAGAGGAGGCAGAAGAAGACATTTACGGAGCTCTGAGGCCGAAAGGGCAAAAATACAGCCCAACATATCCATGGAAATATGGCTAGATCATATAAGAATAGTAATTTGCTCAAAAGAAACAAGACCCATGATTAAGACACCTAAGACTCCACAAGCTGATGAGATCTTCACCACGGATGAAATTGCGAAAGCGATACAGAAAATGAGGAATAACAGAGTACCAGGAGTAGATGGAATAAGAAGTGAACACTTAAAGCAGACAGCACAAGAATATCTACCTATACAGACCTCCCTTCTAAATGAATGTTAACTTACTGCTATTTGCTTTACGTCGCACCGACACAGATATGTCTTATGGCGACGATGGGATAGGAAAGGCCTAGGAATTGGAAGGAAGCGGCCGTGGCCTTAATTAAGGTACAGCCCCGACATTTGCCTGGTGTGAAAATGGGAAACCACGCAAAACCATCTTCAGGGCTGCCGACAGTGGGGCTCGTACCCACTATCTCCCGATTACTGGATACTGGCCGCACTTAAGCGACTGCAGCTATCGAGCTCAGTAAATAAATGTTTATAATTAGGAAGTATACCAGATGAATCTCAGAAAGTCAACAATCAAACTATTATACAAGGGAAAAGGAGACACAGAGAACCTAAATGCTTACATAGAGGAATAGCATTGGAATCTACATTACTGAAACTCCTCACAGGAATCCTCGCCAAAAGGCTGGTAGAGAAGCTAGAACCCCTTCTACCAGAGGAACAGTTTGGTTTTAGAAAGGGAAGGTCCACAACTCTGGCAGTAATAAACCTGTTGGAACAAATAAAACTGACGACAGAAAGATCAAAAGGAAAACTATATGTGGTTTTTGTTGACTACCCAATGATATTTATCACATGTAATACTCAAAAGCCTTCGATATGGTTAACAGAAAGGTATTAATAGATAGTGTTGTATCACAATTCAAACAACAGGAAAGAGTAGAACAGTGGCGGCCACTAGAGCTATGAATGAAATCAGAAACATCACACAACTAAACATACGTGGCCTAGAATTAGTGGGAGAATACCTCACGTACAAACAGCTGGAAGAATTGGAGCGAGCAAGATCGAGGCTTACCAGGGAGACCTTCTTCATATAGGATCTGAGATGCGAGCTCTGACTTACAGCTAGTACCAGCTTCAAACAGCTTAAACAAGATCTGCATGAGAACATAGCGGAGGCAACATCTGCTATGTGACACGTGACGACGAGATTGGCAATCCATGGTTTCGACCACAAGGTCTGCTGCAACAAATTATTTCATGAACCAAATGACGAATGTGTGTGTGAGTTGTGATAGATACCATATTGTAAAATGCAGGAATATCGTAGCTTATAGCAAAGAAAAGTAATGTAAATGTAATGCACGGCATGTGCGCATTTTCAATAATGAAATAAATGAAATACGGGCCCGCAAATACCGTAAACTGTTTAAAATTGCTATACATCCCTACATTAATACACAGGGACACACTCACCAAAAACAAAATGTGGTGCCAGCAGCACATAAAAATTACACAAATAAATAAATGAAGTTTAAATAACAATAAAAAAAAATGACAGAAAATTTCCCCTACTAAGTTAAATATCACAAGGGAAAAATAATATAAACGTTCCACAATTAATAACAGAACACGGACTCGCACAACTGGAGCTAGTCGTTACCGAAGCCAAACTATCATTCATTGAAAGTAGCCAAAGCCACCAAAAATTAATGCGTACCCACAAGATAATTTATGACGTAACAAATGACAAAGGATAAGACCACAAACAATGCGGAGAATGGAACAACCGAACGATGACTGAATGGCATTTATAAAATTAAAAGGCGACAAGCAAATTTAAGTTCCTCGCAGGCTCAACGTTATAAAAAAAAATCCCAAACTATGAATTGAAAATTCAGCACAAACAATAAGTATAAACAAACGGAACACTACACAACCTCATAAGCGCATAACTAGCGATTCCAAATTCCCTCACAATAATTACAATTAGATCTTGAAATGTTACGCCATAAAACATTTAAAAGTAATTACATGTTTAAAAATTTCATCTTGATGATGAAGTGGTCCCTTTTAATAAAATTTCACCTCCAGACATGAATACGGTTAAATTACGTAAGCAAACATTAATATGTAGGTGAGATTCACAATAAAGTCTTTTACTTCAAATAATCCACGGCTTTAGAACAGCTCCCAAAAATATTATGATTTTCCAGTACTTACATATTTGAGTAGAATATCCAATTTCACGAGTTACACCACATTCATAATCTAGCCATGCTGGTAATGGTCAACATTCACACGACATTTTTCTGCTATAATAATTTAAATACAAGTTACATAAGAAATGTTATGTCCACATACCAACCTTATGGTAAATGGTATGTCCACATACCAACCTTATAGTAAATGTTATGTTCACATACCAACCTTATAGTAAATGGCATGTCCAGATACCAACCTTATAGTAAATGGTATGTCCACATACCGACTTTATAGTAAATGGTATGTCCACATACCAACCTTATAGTAAATGGTATGTCCACATACCAACTTTATAGTAAATGGTATGTCCACATACCAACCTTATAGTAAATATTAAGTTCACATACGGACCTTATAGTAAATGTTATGTTCACATACCAACCTTATATTAAATGTTACCAACCTTGAAGTAAATGTTCGGTTTTCTCTTGTTCAGTCTGATGCCCACGCTCTCCAACTCCTTCTCCAACAACACTCGCTGCACATCCTGCTTTGTAGCGTCCAGCATCATGAGCACCAAATCTGCAGTACGAGCCACGGCTATCACCTGTGGCACCAATACAATGTGTTACTAAAAGACATGCCCCATGTAGAAAGTAACACTATACTGTGTATGGAGATGCCACACAGATTTAAAGGGGATTCTGTCCAATGTTCGCCCCATATTATTCAGACCTGGTGGTGTTCACTATATTACACAGGTATTCCTGTTTCGAGGACAGTACTACTTCACATGGAATTAGGTCCAGAAAATCTCCACAAGGAAGTAACATCATTCTCGTGGTGACATCACTATTCAAGGAACATTGTACTGGAAACTAGACAGCCCAAATGTATGCATTAACGATGACACTAAACTCTTGTGAAGGTCAACAAGGTGACTTCATTCATCAGTGTGTGGCCGGTTCAGTCCGCAACCCTACAGCCCAGTGTTGGGGTGCAAGAAATAACTCAAACCCTAAGAGGATCAACAGCTTTGAGCAGACGAGGAAACAACATTGAAAGCCAATAAGCAGGATATGGGCGGCCCCATGACAACAAGAGCCTAAAAGCGAGTACAAACATACTGCTTCTGGGGGAGCAGAACTCTGACAGACAAGACCAAAGAGAAGGTGAGACGAGGAGGGTACAGTGGAACACGAGATCTGTTCTGCAAACTGCAAATTCCTTGGAGAAATACATAAAACACAAGAGTCTTGCTACTGAGGCAGAGTATTTGAATATTTTGGGATTTAGTTTATCACATGTATCAAGACAGGGAAGCAGTGAACAAATACCATGGTATTCATCAGTTAGATTATCGAAAGTTTACTCTAATTGAATACTATAACCTAACGGAAAGTAAAATAGAGAATGACCTAGAATGTCTACTAGAAGGAAAAATAAACAGAAATACTATTATTATAGGTGATGATAATATCAATCTTCTTGAAGATGGACATTATAAAATGTATTTTGAGGTGATATAATGTTACAGTTTGTAATAAGATCTTGCTCGTGAGAACTACACCTTCGTGTTCAATGTACCCAATCAAAGTGCAGGATTTACCTCGTGGAAGGCTATTAACCAATAACATTTTATTTTATTTTGGCCAATTACATCAATCTTCATTTCTTGCTGATGTGAAATTCATTTACGAGTTTCTGTTTCTAGAACATTCATTGATCACATATTTGCTAGTAACGCTTTTCATAGCTATAACATAGTATTAGTCATTATTTAAATGATCACAATATTGTAATATTAGATATTTTTAATAATTCTGTTGTGATTATTGGGATTCTATTGTTAGGACTCGGAAAATGGCGATGAAATTGTACATATGTAATGTATTTATTCATTTGTTTTCCCGTTTGTCTCTCTGTCTATTACATTGAATCCAATCAATATGGAATATGAAACTTATAAATAATAATACCTTTTGTCTCTCCTCAGTATGTGAATTTTGGAATTGTTTAATTTGTTTGATGTTAATATGATTTTAAAATTATTTAATCGACATGGTAATTCTGGTGCATACTGTACCACATGCGCCACATCGGCGTGGGAGATTTCCGGTTTCGTAAAGTTGCATTTATTTCGAAATTTCTCGTGGATTCACAAATGTTCCTTGTCAGCACTATTTTTCCAGTGCTCCTATTGGAGAAAATAAAAGTAAATGTGATTGGTAGGTGAAGGAAAAGATCGGATGCTCATTGGCTGTGTACGATTTCCTAATTTCCGGAGAGAAGCGTTGTCGCTAGAGCCTGACTCTGCAAAGGCGTCTTTTCTGTTTCACCAGTGAAGGGAACGGTCACCTCCTAAGATATGGGTCTTCTTGGCCCCGCCATCCAGTAAGCACTTTATTGTTTTTCACTTTTCTGGTATTCGGTTTCAAATGTAATGTTTTGTTTAATTTTCTTTGCCGGAGCGTACCCGTGTTTCCTTTAGCTACCGAATTGAATTAATATGACTTAGCCATTTCGGTAAGTGGCCTCATCTTTGCAAAGAGACAGTTCCCGTTTTGTTGTTCTGGTAAATTAAATTTTATACGCCGTTCGATGTAACCACTGAATGTAAATTCTCCTCGGGACTGTCTCGTTCTTTCTGCTTCATCGTGGAGTATTCCCCTTTAGGTCAGGTACCCTTTCTCAGAAGTGTTTCTGAGGGGGCTACCCACTGAAGGCACTCTGCTCCATGATTATATTTTAAACGTTATTTCCTTACATGTACGTCTTCACCTTAATGTAAATTTAACTTTCTCTTACTTCTTTCAAATTGCTTTGGTTTTTAAAAGTATTGCCACAAACAGTGGAACATCATGTGCAATGTTCCGGTGAAAAATTACATAATTTATATCTAACCTCGAGGTATACTGTAATAACAGCTGTAATAATGTCGTCAAATTTTAATGGTGTATTTGTTATTGTTTTATATTTGAATTTGCATTGAAATTGTTAAGTAAAGATTAGGATTACATTGACTTTGCTTCTTCAGTATTACCAATACCTTCCACTCCCTGGATATCATTCCCAGCCGTTTCCCTGTTATCCTTTCGTAGCCGTCATGTTGGTTATCCTGTTCGTTTTAGTTTCTGTGGTTCATGTGTTTATAATTTAATTTCGTACATGTTGATATGCCTCATGTAGTGTACATATTTGGTAAATGCACAACGATAGGAAATATTTTCTCTTTATTATTTCTGTAACTTCAAGGAGAGGTAACAAATTCTAGTAAAATATCACACCCATTGGAAGAGATAAACTCACAGAAAAGGCCAACATCAATCAGTGCTTCAAATATAACCCTAAATAGTCTGTGCCAGTATGTTCACACTGCAATAAAACTTTCAATAACACGAACTCCTGCAAAGAAAGTCTCCCTTAACTTCTTAAACTTGAAAAAAAAAGAAAAACAACTATAAAAACCCATCAGCTCATAAAGCATGTACTCAACAAGTAATCAAACTGAAGAGAGAACTTACTGCAATAAAATTGGTAAGGGACGATGGCGACGATGTGACAGGAAAGGCTTAGGAGTGGGAAGGAAGTGGCCATGGCCTTAATGAAGTTATAGCCCCAGCATTTGCCTGGTGTGAAATTGAGAAACCATAGAAAACCATCTTCAGAGGTGCCGACAGTGGGGTTTGAATCCAGTATCTCCTGGATGCAAGCTCGCAGCTGCGCAACCCTAACCGCACAGCCAACTCGCCTGGTCCATAGACAAATGTGGCCTACAGTTGGGGATATTCTCAAAAATCTACCAACATTCAAGAGATCTCTAAACTGAAAGTTCAAAATATTACTTATACGTCTGATACTGAAAGTGGTGCAGGACACAGTGAAAAATCTCGCGCCCCTAACTGATTACAAAAACTGAAATTGTGGGAATTATAAAATCCTTAAAGTACAAAGACGATGGAATCAATAACAACCGTGTCCCTACAATATAATTATTAAATTAATGTAGTAATGGTCCACCTTTCAATACTATAATTTGGAATATTACATTAATTAGGGACTAGTTTCGGCCGGGGCTGGCCTTCTTCAGCCTTAATGTAAAACATCTATTAACTAAACAACTGTACATGCACACAATTGACATAAAACAAACATTATAACATTATAAATTTACTCAATTGGAACAAATGTTTCACATTCCCTATGGGAATCAACATCATCTGATGGCCAAGCAGGCATCAGACAAAGTCTCTCACAGTGCATTGGCACTGCCAGTAGCTACAATTAGCCTGAGCAGTGGCCTCCACGGTATGCACTAGCCATGCGTCTTGGTAGGTGTGCCCAGGAATGAGTTAGTTGGAAAATTTATTATGTCCACTAACAGACCATTTATATTGTTATTACTCTCAAGTGCCGATTCGATCTCTGACATGTTCTGCCATCTGCTGGACATTATGCAGAACTAAGAGATCACGGCTTATAGATTCGGGAAGTAACTTACAGAGCTTTTTGTAGACGTCTGTGGAGCTCATCTGTGATATAAACAACCATGGCGGAACAGTAAGTCCATTTCTATCGCAGCTATGTTATTTCGGATCAAAGAATCTTTCAGTTATTAAACACAGCAGAAAGTGGTGATGAAGATGATTATTTTAATGAATTGTTAAGCGATTTTGAAAGTGAAAGTGATACAGAGGGTGCTGAAAATATTGTAAGTGAGAAAGAAACAGAGCCTCCTTCTAAATGAAGGAAGAAAAACACGGTGAATTCAAAAGCTATTTCATCACTATTTTCGTGGCAGACAGATGACTTTTCTCCACCAGACTTACAAGTCTCTGTAGTAGTGTTTGATGACACCCCCAAAATTATTGATTAAAAAAAAAAAAAAAACTATTCTGCCAGTGGAGTTGGTGCAGCTGGTTGTTGATGAAACAAACCGGTATCACAAAACAACTGGTAGAAAACACTCAGCAGTAACCACATTCCAAGTTTAGAAAGTAGTTTAAAATATCAACTTACGTACTTGTAAGGAGTTACATGTAATAGTTGCCTTCAGATTTTACGAAATAATTTATTTTGGGCTCTTTACTCTGTACAAAGATGATCAGTACAGCCTAAGCCACTGACGAGTGCCGACGTGTTGAGTGGAGGGTCTCTGGAGTGGGAGAAGGGAGTGCAAGAAGGTAGTGAGGAGTTTACTGACAAGGATTGGTGTGGAGCAATACAGGGCGATCATAGGAGGATGGCAGGGAAGAAAGAAGAAGTGAAACCAGGAGGGTGTAATATGGAAATGGAAACGAAAGGAGAATTAATGCTAGCAGCGGCGGTGATTATGATAATGCTTTGGATTGGGGGGGTCTAGCTGAACCCAGGTCCGACTTCCAGTGGAAATATGAGCTGGGAAGACATGGAAGCAATCAGAAGAGTTGTAAAAGAGGTGGTTGTAGAAGTCTGCCCCTTTGAGCAACTCAAAAATATGATACAAGAGCAAATGAGGGAGTTTGAAAAAATGAAGGGATGGTTCCGAGAAAGGGAAGAAGATACAGCATCGGTGAGGAAAAATGCAGAAGAAGTTGCAGCATTAAGGGAGAAAATAGGACGATTAGAAGAGGAGACGCTGAAACTGAAAGCAGAAGTGGAAGCCAACACTCTAAATCGCAGGAAGAAATGCCTATTTATATATGGTGTGCCTGAGGAGAAGAGAGAGGACAAAGTGCTTACAATTTATAAAGTAGTGGACCTAATTCAGGGGAAAATGAAAATTAATTTTAGTGAAGTGGACATAGACGATGTGCTCTGTCATATACCTTCTCTAGATGTATGAAACATAAATGTAACTGTTTATTCCTCTTGTAGGATTTTTCAATTCCATGGCAAATACTGAAAATCTGCCCTGACAGCCCTTCTGTGGTCTGAAACCACACTAGTTTTCTTCCCACTTCCTCTCAACCACGGATCGCACCCTCCCTTCCAAGATGCCTGCTATACTGATCAATGAGATGCCTCAATACCTTCCCGTTCCCTTGCTTATAGATAGGTGCAATTAGTGATTTTGTCCAATCAGAAGGTACCTTACTAACATTTTGTGCTAATCCTATTACGCCATTAAGCAATTTTATCCATGCCTTCCCATTATATTTCACTATTTCAGGTCTAACTTCATCTATGCCTGTTGCTTTGTGACAATGGAGTTTATTTACCATCCTTTCCTCATCCCCAAGAGCTCCGTTCTTCTTGATGTCACCACAAAGCTGAGAAGATTTTCAAAATATTCCTCTGTCCAGCAAATCCCTGACTTCACCTGATATACCAGAAACATTGTTCATTTCCTTTATTGTTTCCATGCTGCTTGACCTAGCCTATCCAGGTTATTAACAAACTCTTCACAACACTACTTCTTATATTGCTTGGTTTCTTTCATCTAAGTACAAGTTCACGGCTACATCAAAACCTTAATGTAGGATGCTAAAAGGTTTGTTTTGTCACCTATTCAATACATATAAATTTTACAATTTAGGAATTTATTATTGATTCCACTTGAGACATGTTTCGCCCTTCATCGAGGGCATCATCAGTCAAATTATCTCCTCAAGGCAAAAATCAGGTACCTGGTTAGTAGTTGACATGCACAAATAAATACATATTATTAATACACATTACAAAAATTAAGTAAGAGAAACAGTTGTACAATAGTGATGGTTGAACATATAGGTTTATAGAATAAGAAGTCAGCACCAATGCGTAAAATTAAAATAGTAGAGTTCGGCAGTGGTGCTCTGGAGAACAGTTGACGCAATCAGAGGAAAATAAAAAATTTTAAAAATATTTACATTATAACAATCAAGGGAGAAAGGGTGTAGTGCTCGGCGTCAATGTTTGTAACCAAAAATTAATGTCGATGGTTGGTAACTATACAGTATTTACATTGTCCAATTGAACAGTTGAGAATTTTACAATTTATATACATATTTACACAAGAGCAGCTTGGTGAGCAAGGATATAAAAAAATCTAGTACCAAGTGCGTCCTGTTGTTTTAAAGGTTGGAAGAAGAATGTAGCATTGACATTTCAGAAATTTGCAGAGTGGTTTATCTTAGTTAAAATCACCGGGGGGAGGGAACTATTCCATAGCCAAATGAGGTTTATAGGCATCAAGCTGAATGTTGTCTGGTTGCAGCACCGAGATTGGTACGGAGACTGGTCAGTGTGGATGGAGACTCATGGGTGTTCAGTGCGTTTGAATGGCAACAATGATGACAGTTATTTGTAGGTAATTGCTTATTAGGAATATGTTGCAGGTTGAAACTTTCGCTTATTCTTTTAATTGACTTCTGTAGCTTCGAATGTTATGTGAAGACATCGATGTGAGATGCCGGTGAGACTAAATTGATATTATTCCGTGGAAAAAAGTATGACGGACCTCGGGATGAAGTGAAATAGAATAGAGTTGTTTGTGTTGCGAACTGCAGTGGAGAGATTAGAATGTATACGGTAACTGCAGAGTCAGAGCGTTGTAGCTGGGATGAGGCATCTTCTCATTCTGACGGCGAAGAGGAGCCGTAGTGGCACGCCATATTCGTGCTGATGTGCGCTGGGTTCTGGCGTGTTGTTGAAAGTTTTATTGCATGAAGTGGAAGTTATCTGTAATGAGATGTTAATAGTATTAGTTGGTGTGTAAGAAAGGTTTATGGTAAGTAATGAAGAGTAAATGTTATGTTACATACCTGATGTGTCGCTGAGAGGTAATTGTTGATGAGTATTGGAGGACTATGAAGGAGGCTCAGTCGGTAATACGCACATGCGGTTGGCAATGGCGGCGGGAGAGAGTCTCAAGTGGAATCAATAATAAATTCCTAAATTGTAAAATTTATATGTATTGAATAGGTGACAAAACAAACCCTTTAGCATCCTACATTCAGTATCTTCAATACGGATAACAATGATTTTTATCACTTGCTACATCAAACCTTGTTTTCCTTTTACAAGCTGCCCACTTTCCACCAAGATATTAGCTTTTTCCCATCTTTCCTAGGTATTCCCTTGATGTTTCCTTCACAGCATCCCTGTATGTCACCCATTTTCCTTCTATATCCTGAAATTTCTTAGTGTCTATTGTTTTAATTTTTCCCTAATCATATCCATGTGCTTCTGTCTAATTTCCTTGTGCTTCCTCTCCTTAGATGCTGAATGTATTACCATCAGCACTGTTAGATTAAGATATAGTCTATTATGGATCTGGTACCCCTAGCCTCCCATGTGTAGCGGTGAATAGCCTTGTGCTTGAAGAATGTATTCGTAACAGCTAAACCCATACTAGCACAGAAGTCCAGCAAACACTTCCCATTCCCATTAGCTTCCATATCTTCCCCACATTTACCAATCATGCTCTTGTATCCTTCAGTTCTATTCCCAACTCTCTCACTGAAATTGCCCATTAACACTATTCTATACTTGCTATTGTCCCTGACTACAATGTCACTCAATTCTTCATAAAACTTGTCAACTTCATCCTCACCTGCACGCTCACATAGCGAATATACTGAGACAATTCTCATCCTAATTCTTCCAACATTAAATCCACATTATTCACTCATTTACGTGCCTAAAAGAAACTATGTTATGTGCAATAGAATTCCTGAGAACAGCCCTACCCTTTTTAACACCTGTCAAGTATACTTTATAATCCCCTATCCCTTCTCCCCTTACCCGTCGAGCTCCACGACTAAGTGGTTAGCATAAAAAAGTATAAGAGAAATGTTTTGATCAGAACAAATTCAGATTTTGGAATTAGAAACAAATTTGTATGGAGTGTGCTACTGTAAGGCTGTGAATCTTGGGAGAATCAGGACTAAAAGCATTTGAAATGTGGATCTGGAGACGAATTAGTAAAATTAGATAAAATGGATTGCAAAGAGAACAAACAAAAGCGTTCTGCAAGAAATTCAAGTGAAGAGAGAACTGATGCTCATGATAGTGACGTAATACCTTGATGATGCGTGGGAGTCCGGGCTCCATGGCTAAATGGTTAGTGTGCTGGGGGTCCCGGGTTTGATTCCCGGCAGGGTCGGGAATTTTAACCATCATTGGTTAATTCCGCTGGCACGGGGGCTGGGTGTATGTGTCGTCTTCATCATCATTTCATCCTCATCACAACGTGCAGGTCCCCTATGGGTGTCAAATCAAAAGACCTGCACCTGGCGAGCTGAACACGTCCTCGGACACTCCCGGCAATAAGAGCCATTTCATTTATGTGTGGGAATTTAACCTTCGAGCACTACCCACTGTCACAACTCCCACCACGCCCTGCCAAGTGAGTTATGAGGTACATGTTCTTCGTTTCTGTGGTCGTTTAAACGGCTTCATTCAATGTACTTATAACGAATTAATAGTGGCGCTTACGATTCCTGCTGTCTTCTAGAGCCACACTCCGCTTGAGGAAGAAGGACCGATGTATTGTAGTAAAAGTAGTAGGATGCATAAGACTGGTGAATCACCAGGTATAACGAGATACCACTCCATTCGTATTCATCAAAATCATTCAAAATCTTTGAATATGCCAAATGTAGACTTTGGTGAAACGCCGGGACCATCGTATTGGCCTCAACTGCTATAAGTTTGCTTCTTCAAATAACAGGGAAAGTGTGGAACTGACACCGTGGTTCATCTGGCCGGCAGGACAGGAGACGTGGAGTGAGGGGAAAGTTATTTCTAGTGTACTTCGCATATTCAGAAATGACTAGAACTACCAATTGCAGATGTGAATGTCTTCACTACATGTTAATCTGCATAGCACTTGATGAATAATACAGTGTAATTATTTCTGTTTGTGTCTTCCAATTAATCCATCTTTTTGTACCACTCATTTTCCTTGCTCCATGCCTCATTGTTTCACTCGCCAGTTGTAGTTCCGTGCAGCAATTTACATGCATTCTCTTAATGCCATGTAGCATCCAGTCACATGATGGTTATCACTGTGCTCTGCAACTTCCCATCAGAAAATAGCTTCACTTTTGTGGCTTTAAATATCAGCAGTTACAATCAAGCTTCCAAAACACTTTCCTCTTGATGTCTCAAGCCTGAAGGACTGCAGAAACAAATTGGGAAAGTGTAATTCTTATCTGCTTTTCAAGTGGGAATATGCACCTTTGAACTTTCTTACAGCCCAGTAAAAGTGTGGAACATCATCAAGAAAAAGCTATGAATAATTCAGAGATTTTTCTAACAGATTTATCCCCTTTCTCCGTAAATTAACACAAAGTTAATGTTCCATCACTAAAAAACTGAAACTTAAGCCCATTATTAAAAGTTGGTCTTTATCATATGTTGAGCACACAGATCCCACTGGTGTCCACTACTGAACATGGCCTAAGACTTTTTTTTAAGAATATTAATTTTATTTTTTATCCCTCCCTGCTAAGAAATTTTTCTGGCCTAACTTTCTTTTCTGATTTGTCTACCACTGGTAATATTCATGGGGTAGGAAGGATACCATCAGCTGATGGTAATTCACTCGCCAATGAGATTTCTCTGCATGCAACAACCGAAGATACGTACCTGTCTGCCTCGTCCTTTGCCCTGAGAAGCTCCTTCAATGATCCCGGGTAGATCGAGAAGCTGGATGTTGGCACCCTTGTACTCGATCACTCCCGGTATGCACGTCAGAGTGGTGAACTCGTAGGAGGCAGCCTCGCTCTCTGTCGTCGTCAGAGTACTGAGGAGTGTAGACTGTAATAAATTACAGATGGCAACTAACTACAACTAAAAGCTCTGAAAATATGAAATGTCATGCAAAAGAAATAATATGATCACACAACGCGGTCTCTGAAATGTATCACTTATCTCAAGTCATGTGAAATGTATTTGAAGAAGAGGCCAAAAATATTCTTTTATACATTTTTTTACAACTTGCTTTACATCACACCGACACAGATATATCTTATGGTGACAATGGGAAGCTGCCGTGACCTTCATTAAGGGAAAACCATCTTCAGGGTTGCCGACCGTCAATGGCCACAAGTTCATTTCCTAAAAACTATCAAATATGCTCTTAAAAATGTGCAGTATTTAACTGAAGAATTAATGCCCCTTGACGTCAGAAAACAAGAAGTATTCCCAATACAGTTCACAAATAAACATCACAGAGAGGGGCAAGCTACCAGGAACACAACTTAAGGGAGTTCCTAGTTTCCAATACATTATAGCAGTTGGTAAAAAAAGTAAAGCAAAGTCATCTCCGTACAGCCCATGAAGGCCTTTGGAGGGGTACCAGGTAAAAGCTTCCACTATCCGCAACCTCGGCACGTGCCCGGCTGCCTTTGCCCCAGGAATTAACCTGGTACTCATTTTTGGTATAGGCTGAGTGAACCTCAGGGCCATGTGCACCTCCGGAAGAGGAAATCTCATTTCTTAAATTTTGCAACTTCTTGACGGGGATTCGAACCCACATTCTTCCGGGCAAACCGAGCAGTAGCAGTTGGTAAGTAACAAAAATAGACAGAATATTTTGAATTGACTCTATCATTTGAATCTAATGTCTTTCAGAGCCACGTCCCCAACAATGGCAAGTGCTCTTGATCTAAACATCTGAACTTGCAAAGGGGATTTTACACCATTTTCTTCTGTAGACACCACAAAGAAAAGAATCGTGTATTGTCTCAGAATGTGATGAACATGTTACATGAATTATCTCCAATTTACCTGCAAAGTAGCTGGTTATATTTAATACCAGAAGTCCATCAAACAGTGTGTTAGTGGCCGGTAATTCGCACACATTAAAAAGATTTGTTCATTATTCAAGGCACTGACAACTGCATTAGCAATAAAACAGACCAAAGACACGAAGTGATACGCATGTCCCTGCTTTCCAACAGGCCCTCGCTGTGCATGTTTTCTCACAGACAGTGGCCAAGTCATCTATCACACACATTATATGCAGCAAAACTCCAACCTACAGGATTCCCCGCCTTGCAGAAAGCATTCATCACCTTCTCTCTGCATTAACATCCGCAATGTTACTGCAAACTCCAGATGGAAAAACCTTAAAACTCGTTAAAGTAAGCCACATCGAAATATTGAAAATTAGATTAAATTATAATAATCACAAAAATAAGCAATTATATGCAACATGAAAGCATGTTCATATAACTGATAACTCCATAATTTGTATGCATAATGTATATCCCCAATGAATAATATACAGCACATCAAGTTTCAGCTCACGAGACACGGCTCACGTGCGTTTCTGCAGACCATCCTACCCTAACAAACACACCCTCTGTCTCATGTCAACAAAAGTAGAGAGCATGTCTATTGGAAGTTGTCCTTGAGTTACACATTCAGACAACTAGGCAGGTGGCATTACTAAAAAGTGTCAAATATTTTTTTCACAGCACATGATATCATACCTTTCCAACGGAAGGAAATCCAATCAAGGCTACCCTTGCATCTCCAGATTTCAAAACATCAAACCCTTCTCCTTTCTCAGACTTTTTTGGAGGCTCAAGAAGCTGAGATCGGTACTTAGCAAGCTTCGCTTTCAGTAAACCAAGATGGTATTCAGTAGCTGAAACAATACAAATACACATAAATGAAAACATGAAAAATTAAACATTGTCTCAAGTCCTATACAATGATTGTCAGTGTCAACAGCAGAGTTCAGAGGAGCTGGTCACATAAAGGTTCTCAAATACGTCACCGACAAGTTGGTACAGTAATATGATAGAGTTTGAGGGATGTTCCACCATTCAACACATCGCAAAATGTATCAAATTTATTGGACGAAAACCGGTTTCAACTCCGTCGGAGTCATCATCAGTTCTTCTTGAATATCAAATCAAGGGGAATCTGATAACAATCATTAGGGTTGTCTACATACAGCTCCATTGGTTGACATAAGACATCATAATAAATAAAACAATTATATACATAATGGCGATTGCCTGAAAACACATCAACAATGGGTTGCAAAACATATGCCTTCAATTGTAACGTACACATGGTAAGCAATACTTGGAACTTAAAAAGTTCTTAGTTCTGGCTAAACTGTCGTGTGCTCATGGAACAAGAACACTGGAAATATATGCACTGGTTGAAAATAAATACAAATTGACATGAAACATGTTGTTGGACTTGAAAGTCTTGTTCTATCTAATTAAACTGGATGAAATATATACGCACTGAAATGAAAAGTACAAAGACATAAACTACTTGGCACTTAAAACGTTTTTGGTTCTGGTTCGTGGAACACGGAATAGACTTGATGGTCTTGTTTCAATCTACTGGAAACAAATGCACTACCGTAGTTGAAAATATACACATTGACTTGAAAATTTATACATTGAATGGAACACTTGGCACTTTATGTTCTTGGATTTGGGTAAAATATACTGTCGCATGTTTGTATAAGTCGGCATAGACTTATCAATCGGTATTGCCACAATCATCTGAAAACATGAACCTTTTGAAACAAAACTTAATGACTAATTATACCACACAATCACATGAAACGTTTGGTCATTTAGAAGAGTTCTCGGATCTGGGCTAAAACACTGCATGTGTGTTTGAAGAACGCGGAATAGACTTGTTGGACCTTTCGTCTACATGGATACATGTACATTGGCTTGAATGTTTGGTATTTTACGAAAGTTCTTGGATCTGATTTAAAATTATTGCTGTGTGTTTGTGGAACACTGAACATAACTGTCGGTCCTCTACTTGAATATATGACATAGTTGAAATGAAAATACGTTTCACAATGAAACATTTAATAAATGTAGAAATTGCTGGGTTTAGTTTACGTAATCTTGCAGTGAGTATGAAATAAACTTACTGGTAGATTTAAATTGGTTGAAGAGCTGCAGAACATCCTTCATTATGAAATACTTGCTAATGCAGTTGTGACTGTCGTCAGCTATTGTTGTTGATGTAGAATGGTGATGGTATGGCCCTGGCTTATGGAAACGTGCATTGAAGGTGGGTGTCTGAGGAAAAAGAAAAGGAAAAGAAAGAAATAAGAAACTGTTGTGTGTGTATGAGTTAAATTGTTTATGATGTTGTATTACTTACTCACTCTGTTCCCGCCCGTGCTGACTTGCCGTTAGAAGAGTGTGTTGTGATCTGTTCAACTGTGTGTGTGTGTGTGTGTGTGCGCGCGTGTGTGTGTGTGTGTGTGTGTGTGTGTGTGTGTGTGTGGTGCTTATTGTTGGCAAGGAGAGGAGGGGGAAGGGGTGTGGGTTGTTTTGAGTTGGTTGAGGTGTGGAGGGGGTGTGCGAGAAAGGGGAAGTGCTTCGTTGTCGAGCCGTTCTCTCTAGATATGTCTTGGTGATGAGAGGATGAATGGCCCCGTAAAGAATGTTTGTTTATTCGGTGGATTCGTTCAGATTATGATGAAAAGTAACTTGTTGGTCTAACAATATGTAAAACATTTCTTTGATAATGAGTAGGGGTCCCTTTTGCATGGTTTCAATTATTTGCAGGCCTCTGTCTATGTCGGAAAATTTAAGATTGGATTCGTACATGTGTAGACCCATGGCTGAATGTCTGTTATGTTTAACTGCATTAATATGTTCGATGTACCTGGTGTTATTTTGCTATTTTGTTTTATGTCGCACCGACACAGATATGTCTTATGGCGACGATGGGAGAGGAAAGGCCTAGGAAGTGGAAGGAAGCGGCTGTGGCCTTAATTAAGGTACAGCCCCGGCATTAGCCTGGTGTGAAAATCGGAAACCACGGAAAACCATCTTCAGGTCTGCCGACAGTGGGGCTCGAACCCACTATCTCCCGATTAGTGGATACTGGCCGCACTTAAGCGACTGCAGCTATCGAGCTCGGTGTACCTGGTGTTAAAGCTCCGCTCTGTCTGTCCAATGTAGCTTGCTAAACAAGTCTGGCACTGTAATCTGTAGATGTCTGATTAGCCAAACTTGTCTGATTCATTCACGGTCCCTGGATTGTGGAAATGAGAACAATTGTTGTTGGTTGTTTTGAACTATTTTTACCCCCTGTTTTTTAAATAGGTCTGTTATTTGGTAAACAGAATCGTTGTTGAAGGTAGAAACTGAAAAACTGTCCTTTTGTTTGTTTTCTTTAATAAGAGTAGATTTAGGTTTGTTTTGGAATTTGGTCGATGAACCTTTTGTTGTACCCATTAGAAAGAGCTATTGTCCTGATGGAGTCTAGTTCTTTTTTTTAGGTTGGAACGAGATAATGGAATATTAAAAGCTCTGTGGACTAAGCTATAAAAAACTGTTTTTTTGTGGGAGCTAGGGTGGATTGAGTGTTGTTTTAGTTTGTGCAGGTTTCCTGTAAAAGTGAGGGAGTGTTGATCTCTTGTGACTGTTTACAAAACGGTTGTATTCTGTTTCCAATGTGAACTGTATATGGGGATTCAGTTTGTTCAACTCCTGTTGGTGTGTCTTCCATCTAAAATTGTGAAGGTGTCATCAACAAACCTGGTCCAGAAACAAATGTGTTTTATTTTGCTGATGTGTGTATGTTCTAGCTGGTCTAGGTAAATGTCTGCCATGATGCCCGATGCGGGGGATCCCATTGAAAGGCCGTTTTGTTGATAGATTATTTCCTTAAAAACAAAATAATTATTGTTAAATGTAAATTTAACCAGACTGATGAATTCTTCTATTTCAAGTTTACTCAGTTTATTGTGTTGTGGGAAATTACTTTGTTTGATGGAAATGGTCTCGTCTAAAGGAATGCTCGGGTACATATTCTTAATGTCAAACGATGCTAGTGAATGGTAAGAATGGATTTTGAGGTTTTTGATGTTGTTGCAAAATTCTATTGTGTTTTTAATGGAAGTTTTTGCTTGAAGGACATAGAGTTTTTTAAGGAATTTTTGGATGAATTGGGCTAGTTTGTAGCTAGGGATGGGTCTGAAATTAACTATTGGTCTTACTGGGGTGTTTTCTTTATGGATTTAGCGGAGTGCTCTTGCTGTTGGAAGTTTGGGGCTCATGTTAATTATTTTACAGGAATCTTGTTCACTGAGAATAAATGAAGTGTTCTTAAGTAAGAGTTTCAGATGTTTCTGAATTCTTTGGGTGGGGTCTTTTTTTATGTTTTATAATTTCCTTCTTGAAAAAAGGTGGTAGTTTTTTGGATGTAGTCTTCTTTGTCCAATATGACAGTGGTATTACCTTTATCCGCATGTGTAACTATGAGATTGTTAGATTTTATTTTCTCTTTCAATTGGTTGATTTGTTGCCGTTGGTTGGAGCTATTGGTTGGTTTGTTATTAATTAGTTTTGGTAATCTTTTTCTGGCTTCATATCTAATTTCTTCTTGATGTGTGGGGAGTTTACTAATTGCATGTTCAGTTTCTGTAACTAGGATGTTTGATTCTTCGTATCTGGATTGCGGACTCCAATGGAAATTTGGACCTCTGCTTAAAATTTCAATTTCAGTTTCATTAAAGGTTGTTATTTACAATTGCTGGAAGCTTGGGTATTTCATTGCCAGTGTCTGAGCCTGGTGTGGTATCTCTTTTGTGGAGTGATTGTTATTGAGGTTATCTATTTCCTTGTTGAGATTGTCTTGTTTCTTAGTAGCAAAGTGTGTGTCTAAGAAAATCATCCCAATAAGTTGGGGGAAGTTTGCGAGATGTGTCTAAGTGAGCCTCGTAGAGTTCAGTGTTCAAAACTGTTTTTTCCTGTATAGGAACTTAATTTCTTCTTTTAGCCAAATTTTGTTGGTTTTATTATGGGTGTTTCATGTATGGAATATTGATCTATGTTTTGGGTTGTAGGCTTTTAACAATCTAGGAGTTAGATTCAAAAAGGTGATATCATTGTTAATGATCCTTATCTTTTTCCTCAGATTTAAATATTTGTGTGCCTGGTTGGCTGTACTATGTAGGTTATGATTTTCATTTCTGTGTTGACGTATAACTAATATGATAGAGTATGAGGGATGTTCCACCATTCAACACATTGCAAAATATATCAAATTTATTGGACAAAAACCGGTTTTGATTCCCTTGGAGTCATCATCAGTTCTTGTTGAATATCAAGTCAAGAGGAATCTGAAAACAATCATCATTAGGGTTGCCTACATACAGCTTAATTTGTTGACATAAGACATCATAATAAATTTAAAAAAATTATATACATAATGGCGATTGCCTGAAAACACATCAATGTACACATGGTAAGCAATACTTGGAACTTAAAAAGTTCTTGGTTCTGGTTCGTGGAACACGGAATAGACTTGATGGTCTTGTTTCAATCTACTGGAAACAAATGCACTACCGTAGTTGAAAATATACACATTGACTTGAAAATTTATACATTGAATGGAACACTTGGCACTTTATGTTCTTGGATTTGGGTCATCATCATTCATCATTCCGTGTCCGGTCAGCATTTCCAAAATGTAGCAACTCCGATGGCCTTGTTGTTCGCCTCGATTAGGTCCTGTGTAGTGCAGGGATGTTCTAGTAGGGGACAAATGAGCAGGTGGTTCGGATCTTGTGTTACACCACACTCGCAGGATGCGTCTCCATCAGCTAGAAGTATGGCCCATTTTTACATGTTGGTCTTGCAAAGAGGTACGCCCACCCTAAGACGATTAAGTGATCTCCAAATAGGGTAGGGCAGGTCATTTCCTGGAGCTAGCTCTTCCTTTGCAGGAGTATCAGGCGGCAGCATGCTCTTCCACCTGGTGATGCGGTTATACTCAGGTGTTCCTACCAGTGGTTGAGTCCTGGTGATGAAGCTTTTTTTCGACTTCAGTCGACAGACTACAGCCTGGATTTGGGTAAAATATACTGTCGCATGTTTGTATAAGTCGGCATAGACTTATCAATCGGTATTGCCACAATCATCTGAAAACATGTGAACCTTTTGAAACAAAATGACTGAAATGAAATGGCGTATGGCTTTTTAGTGCCGGGAGTGTCCAAGGACATGTTCGGCTTGCCAGATGCAGGTCTTTTGATCTGACACCCATACGTGACCTGCGCGTCGTGCTGAGGATGAAATGATGATGAAGACGACACATACACCCAGCCCCCGTGCCAGCGAAATTAACCAATTAAGGTTAAAATTCCTGACCCTGCCGGGAATCGAACCCGGGACCCCTGTGACCAATGGCCAGCGCGCTAACCATTTAGCCATGGAGCCGGACACTTAATGACTGATTATACCACACAATCACATGAAATGTTTGGTCATTTAGGAGAGTTCTTGGATCTGGGCTAAAACACTTCATGTGTGTTTGAAGAACACAGAATAGACTTGTTGGACCTTTCATCTACATGGATACATGAATCAGCTGAAATTATACATTGGCTTGAATGTTTGGTATTTTAAGAAAGTTCTTGGATCTGATTTAAAATTATTGCTGTGTGTTTGTGGAACACTGAACATAATTGTCGGTCCTGTTTCAATCTACTTGAATATATGACATAGTTGAAATGAAAATACGTTTGGCAATGAAAAATTTAATAAGTATATCAGATGTAAGGCTTTTCAGGCGTTTGCTCTATTAACCAGCGTTTCGTCTTAGGTCTGACACAAGACTCGTCAGAGTGGGAAGTGTAGAAATTGCTGGGTTTAGTTTACATAATCTTGCAGTGAGTATGGAATAAACTTACTGGTAGATTTAAATTGGTTGAAGAGCTGCGGAACATCCTTCACTTACTTATGCAGTTGTGACTGTCGTCAGCTATTGTTGTTGATGTAGAATGGTGATGGGCTTATGGAAACATGCATTAAAGGTGGGTGTCTGAGGAAAAAGAAAAAGAAAAGAAAGAAATGGTAATGGGTGAGGTAAACATACAGGCAGAAAAAGGTTACGATGCAAGAATGAGGACCGTACCATTTACTGACCTCATAGCAACAGAACCATGCAATCGTTGCTAGCACTCACTCTCTGTAGACAGCAACAATCGAAGAAAGGGGCAGCCCAGGTCTTCGATTGCCAGCACAACCACTAAAGAGATAAGAGGCGATCCCAGCGCGAAATCACGCCAGCTACGGAGGGAAGGCCTCGATAAAACACAAACACAGGATAGGGAAGCGATGGAATCTGGGCAATACCCATAGGTCAATGACCATAACAGAGGGTGGAAAAAGTTACAGGACAGAGCAATTCAACTACAATAACACTCACCGTCACACTTAAGGAGCAAAATTTAATACCATTTTTTAAAAAGAAATTCGTCAAATTGATATCAAATAATTTTAAAAAAAAATTAATGACAAGGCTAATTTTCAAAAGAAACTACCACACCAAGTATGATCACAATGTCTGAACCAATTAATAAGGTACAATAAGATTTTCTAAAAGAAATTAACTTGAGTTGATATTTAAATTTTAACCTCATAACAAAATTACTTTCGAGCTTGTTACCTTTGTCTTTTTCAAAGAGAGGATGTAATGAGTAGTCTTGTAATTTCATACCTTCCTGCCCCTCGATTTACCCATTTACAATTTATCAATTTGTTATAAAACAGGCCCAACTACCATAAACAATTACATGGTTTGAGATACCTCAGTGAACACGGAAGCGTTTTATATGAAACCATCTATCCGCATCCCCAAACAGAACGATAATGTCGTGAAATGGCAAAAGAGTGGGCTATAATTTAAATAAGATAAGAGCCCACATCAAAACAATTAATGAATGAAGGAAAGCAATCATAAGGTAACACAATAATATAAAAGAAAAACACTCATCCCGTGACGCAGTTCACCACACCAACAGACAACAAGGAGCATCCGAACATCACAAGTATTGTTATGACACTGACTCACACCGCAACAACGTGTGCTAATCAGAAAAGAAGCATACCACAATGATGCAATAAAATGGAGGGCAACTTCAGAAACAGTAGCCATCAATCAAAATTTAAAGGAAGGAAAATTTAATAATAATAATAATAATAATAATAATAATAATAATAATAATAATAATAATAATAATAATAATAATAATAATAATAATAATAATAATAATAACTGCAAATTAAGAAATTGAATTAACAAAAGAGAATGGTATAAAATTCAATTCAAACCAAAGCACGCTTCAGTATTCACTTGGGTGTAAAATCTACAAACGTAACATTAATTTAAATATTCAAGATGCCTTTGTTAGCCTAACTATACATACAGACTACACGGTTTGTAAATCCATTACCTTATTTCTTTTCTTTCCACAGAGAGTTTTAAATTAATGACCTCAAATACAGCAAGTAAATTTATCACAGCTCCCATAAAAGAGCAGATCATTTGAAAGTACAGGCTAACAGTTACAAACAGTGGTTCACTCACCCAAATATAACATAATTGGTTGGGCACATTTAAATTCGTTGAATAATCTAATTTCAACCAACCACAAAAAGGTTAACTTCATATGCTTGGAAAGTAAAGGGAGCAGACATATTGGACGCACTGCTATTTCGCCGAGGTGCGGAGGCTGTTTCACAACTATGGTGGCGCTCCGATGGCGAAGAGAACGCTCACGTAATACAAATAACCATCCACTGCTAAAAATTCAATAATTAAGAAGCAGGCTAGGGTGCTTTGAAGATACACAAGGACATGTTGTCTGGCACACAACAACAACAACGGTTCCAGAGGCTTACACCAGAGCAAGCTGGGGAAACAATTGACGGTCAGTTGGCGACCCAACCAACACCAAGTTCATAACAACAAGGTTGCACCGAACATCCAATGGTGAGAAAAGAGCCCACCATTATTTCACATTTTATTCCAATAAGGACTTTAAATGCACAACAATTAGCTATCGCTGTTTTGCATTACATGGTGAAAAGTTCTTGTTTTTTAAAATTCTCAGGTGTAGTGGTAATTCCACATAGTCCCAATAGTTATACTGCCACATGGTTTCACCTGTTCTACAAGGAGAATTTGGTATTACTCATCTCATGTTAATTATATTTCTGTCTGTGGACTGAAAGCAAACTCCTTTAAGGCTTCATACATATATTTTTTTATTAAACTGGCCTTTTCCTACGGTTTCTGCAGAGTGCTCCGATCTTGTGTTAGCAATCTACACAGGTACCCCTCCTACATATCATCGACCAATCACTGCGCGGCACCTAAGCAAGCTTGTAAAGTTATCTTAGCGAGCAACGTGCAGCCGTGATGTGAATTAAATTTGCGAGTGGAAGCCATTGTGTGCAAACGAATTATGTGGTCTCTGACGATGCTAGCGTTGGTCTGGAATATTGACCCGGGATAAAGGTAATGGTTTTAAAACCCTATTTCATTTCTTTGAGTTTTCTACTTGTCATCGTCCTACTCATATTGAATTGAGTTCTTCAATTGTGACCTGAGATACGAACGTGTCTTTGAGTATAACACAATCTGGCTTATTCTTCGCTGACTATTGGATTTATACAACTAAGTTCTTCAAGCCTAACTTCAGCGATCATGAACTAAAATTCTTCTAGGAAATTACTTCATGGAAATCGCAGTGCTTTAAAGTGATCTGGAAGTAACTTTCTCCACGCGGCAGCTACGGAAGTGAAAATATAGTTGTAAAATTTTCTACAAGAAGTATGTCAAATTGATAGTTTGGTAATTTTACATGATAATTTATAGCTTGGGTGGGTTTGATTTTCCTTTTTAATCCTCACGTTACTGACCTTTGTTGTGGTCTTATTTTGTGACCGGTCGTTTAACTAGTTTTTGGTGTGTGTATTCGTTGCTATGACGAAGGATTGTTTTTAAATGTGGGTGTGGCCCTGTTGGTTTAGTTAGTTGGTTGTGTAACTACTTCCTGAATATAAATATTTTGCTCTTGTGAAGCTTATGCCAATCCTTTTTCCTCTTTTGATTTAATATATTTTTGGCATTTCCTGTGAGTTTCCCTTTATTCGAGCTCGTGAAGATAATTATTGTGAAGCCAGAATTAAATGCTCTTGTGAAAGCTCACTTATGCAAACCTCACTGAAACATTGGTTATTAATTATTGTTCCCAAGTCAAGAAAGCTTAATTTATGAATTTTTAATTTCAACTTAATTTGTTTGTTTATCTTTCACGGGATGGTGACCCTTTGGGTTATTTATGTTTTCCACATTCTTTTGATTTTATTGAAAGTTGAGTTTTCTTTCATGTATACAATATTAAATAGAAGGAAGGATCCACCTTTCAATACTCCGTTGTTAAGTTGAACCAAACAGAAGTTACAACCTGTTCATTTGGGATCGATTTCAACACATTTGAAGTGTCATCACCATCCAATGAGCAAAGCAGTGCAAAAATTAAGTTATAAAGGTCTAAAAGCAACCAACACAATGATCACAGGCAAAAATTTAACACTATTTTGTGCTGAAGCAATTCCAGTAGATGTTCATAACACAATGATCACAGTCAAAAGAGTAAAAAGAACACCACTATTTCGTGGCAAAACAAATGCAGTTGAAGTTCATCAGGTCTAGTACAATCCTGGTCTGCCGCATTCACATATGAAGACGTAACAAGATGTTGTATTTGAGATCGATAACGAGTTAAAGGACTTGTTCTAATATGCAAACTTGAAGGATAACTTGTTATGAAATTGAACTTGATATGCAGTTATGTATGGTTGTTGCTAGGCAGGTCTTGTAGGCATTTGTTTCTCCGGCCGAAGAGTAAAAGGTGACGTAATTGAAGTCTTAGGAAAACAGTGTAGGACTTAATTTCGACAATTCGGAGCAGATATATAAATTTTTAAAATAATTTAAATCGTTAAAAAGTATAAAACCAAATAAAAATATATAAAAAATAGGAAGAAATTTTAAAAGAAATTACAATGTGAGCTCAGCTTGCCGTGGGAGATAGCAAGCACTTATTAGAGTGGGAGTGTTGCGGAAGGGGGAAGTGGCATTGTGATTGAACGCTTGCTTCTTGACTTCAGGTTATTTAAAATGGAGATAAGAATATCGAAAAGGGCATTGGGCTTCACAGAAATACCATTCAGGTTCAGATTTGGATTGATAAACTGGTCGCGGTGTATAAAACAGTTTTCAGTGATGTCTAGGAGAGGGCCTTTATTTAGAGTGCTGAGAATTTCAATATCCTGGTCTATTGTAGTGAAAATATGTTGCCCCACTGCCGAAAATCTGTTGTATTTTATTGCATTAACGTGTTCAAAGTACCTATGTAAGAAGAGTTACAGTTGTTGCACTTGAAACGATCTTAAGCAATTCAACGCTGAAAAGGGTAAACCTTCTCCATGTCCTCTGGGTTTCACGGGGCCTATTAATTGGTAAGTTCCTGGTTTTCTGCTTGTTTTGCCTTTTTCTATCTTTGATTTTCATTGCCCTTCTACCCCTGACCGTTAGTGTAGCTGTGCTGGCGGGTCAGTTAGTGGTAGCCGAGCTCTGGTTTAATCGTTTTTCTTGTGCTCACTGCTAACCATGGTCTTTCACATTCCCTCCTTTTTCTTGCTAATTATTCCTGAATTAGTGTTGCATTGTTGAGATGTGACAGAAAAATTATGTTCACTAATTGTATGTGGAGTGCAAGTATCTCTCCTAATTATTTGATTTTTGTTTCATATTCATCTCGTATGGTGTTGTTCCCCTACCATTCACGCAAATTGGAACTCCTGTATGATGTCCAGATTCGCGTGCAGCTCTCATGTCCAATTGAGCTGAACAATCCTGGTGAGTCTTCAAACATTTCGAAATGAGTTTATTGATGTAATGCCTACTGAGGCCCAGGAAGGCTAGAACACTCCATTTCTGTGGCCGGATTCAAGACTTTTTAATGATTAAGCCTGCAGTAGAACAGTTAAATACTACTCCTTCCCATAATTCCCTTAAAGAATTGTTTTGTGGGGTTAAGAATTTTTCAGTGAATTCTATTCATGAATCCCTCCGATTCCTTGTAGAAATGAAGGAATCTGCGACTGTATATTCGCCTGATGATTTAGGTCTTTACAGTGCCTTGTTCTCTCATTGTGAGGGTATTCTAAAAAGGGAAATCTCCAAGGCTATTTCTCAGAAGTAAGAAATTAATGAATTTCATGAGCTGATCCTTGAAACATTTATTCCCACTTTAGCGCTTCAGAGTTCAATACCACAGCATTGTTTCAGAACTTACTAACATATATAGTTGACTTACAATTTTTCTGTTAAGTATTTAGGATTTCGGTTCCAGAAGAAGAAGAAATGGCAGCTCGTATCCTGAAAGGAATATTTCCCACCTACCGATCCTATCTCTCCCTCATGAAGAGTCCTACTAATTTCAAAGAATTAGAGGCTGCATGTTCTTTTGCAGAGAATGTGAAGCATCGAGACGCATCATCTACTTACCCCCTCCTACTAATCCTAGTTGTTCAATTCCTTCTAATTACAGCAATGGTGCAAACCTTAAAAAATGTTTTGTGTGTGGCTCTGTTGAGCACCTTAGAAATTCTTGGCCATCCAGGACTTGTAAACCTGATATTTGTTGTTACCTATGTGGATCTAGGCAGCATACAAAAAATCATTGCACTAATTCCTTCCAAAGATGTGGTAAATGACTGGAAACTAATGATAAACCTTGTAAATTTCAAAATTCTGAAAATACAGGTGGTTTTGAAGAGGTAATTTGTCCTCTTGAGTGTAACAAAATATATAGTAATGTTGCTTCCCATGGTACTTTCACTAACATTGAAGTAAACAATGAACCGTTACTAGCGTTAATAGATTCTGGTAGTGTAGTGAATTTGATCAATTTTACTTGGTATGCTAAACTGAAGAGTGCTTGTAAATTGCCTGAATTACAAACTGTTGGTGTAAGATGTGTCACTTCCAATGGTAATAAATTGGACATTTTGGGAGCTGTGAAAGTAAAATTGAGAATAGGAAATTTCACCTTGAGAATCACGTGCCTAGTAGCACCTAACCTACCTTGTAATATGATTTTGGGGACTGGGTTCTTTGCAAGTGATTGTAAAATTTGTAAAAATTTTATGTATTGAATAGGTGATAAAACAAACCTTTTAGCATCCTACATTCAGTATCTTCAATACGGATAACAATGATTTTTATCACTTGCAACGTATTTCTTCCACCGCTGCTGTAGGCGATTAGATGCGACGGACACTTCTTGGTCATATGCTTCGGCACACTCCAAGATTCGGTTTCCATCCTCATTCCTCAATACAAAGCCTCATCACCATCTCAACTTTGTCTGACGTTTGGAATAATAACAATAAGTTAATTTATTAATTTGACCAGCTAATCAATACAATAAGTCTTGTCTTTGTTGATTTACATCGACATGTTAACTAAAATGGTACATGTTTCGCCTTGTATATAGGCATCAGCAGCCATTGCCTTAACCTTGAAATAAAATCAGGCACCTGATTTACATATAAATTTTAAAAAAATAATAAAAAACCTAATTTTTAAAAAGCCATGGAGAGACTTGAACTAAAATTAACATATAGTAAAAGACTTGTACAATGTTGGTTTTAAAGATATTGCAATGAGTGAGGAGTTTACAATTGGTGAAAGTATTTGCAATATTGACATTAGAAGGCTACTATTATAAAGCAACAGTCTGTTATAAACAAGTGGTAAGATTGCTATAAAATTATGTTGACTGACCAGCGGTTACAATTAGACAATGACGAGAATGACGATCAAAATCGTATTTATTCAAAAAATAATGTTGAATAAAATAATGTCGGCGGATGGTGAAGTGACCTGTAATTACTTGTTAACATGAGATAAAAGTCGAAAGTCAATGGCATATGGTGAAGTTGTGGTTCACTTTTATGAAGAAACACGAAGTTATAGTTGAAGGTTGATGAACAATGTTTAAATTGGACCTCTATGGACCATCTTAATTTGATGCGATGCTAAAACGTTGTTAAGAATATGGGTTTATTGACATTCTAGTCAAAAGGCAATGTGACAGTTGAATCTGTAGAAGGAAACCAGAAGTGTGGTGTTAATTCTGTGAAAAAATCGTAATAAAATGTTTAAGTGGAAATAGTGTACACTTACCATTTGACGATGGTGAGGGTAACTTGTTACGTTATGAGCTAAAAGTTATTGACAACTGTCGACTTCTTACTACGAGTGTTACAGCTGTAGGTTTGTGTTGGAGGGGGATCTGTTTGTGAAGGCGTGACTATGGGCTTGTTTGTAGTACTTGGAGGGGAGCTGCTATTGGTGGGAGAGAAAGAGGAAAGTGTATTGCTGCGCGTATTGTGACGGTGAAATGCCGTTGGAGGGAGCGATATTAGAGTGGGTGTGGCTATGGGTTGCATTTGAATTAGAGATACTGGCGGTGAGGGGAAGGGACGGGAGTGTATTAGTTGTAGAGGAGGTGGGAGTGCTTATTGATTTGAATTTGAACATTTTTAAGAATATATTGGTGAGGGGAATTGATTCTTGTAACAGATATAAAATCTGTTCGTGCAAGGGGCTTTTTTTTTCAATAACGTCATTTAAGTTCTTATCTTTGTTAAAATGCTGGTCAAGGAAAATGAATAAATTTTTGTATTCTGTCATGAGTTTACTTTTTTGACTCTTTTGAGGATATATAGGTCTTGTTCTATTGTAGTAAATTTATGTCCTGTGTCCTTCAGGTGGTTGGCCATTGTGGAGAATTTATTGTGTCTTTGTGCATTGTAATGCTCAGCGTATTTGGTGGAGACGTGTCCAATGAGATCGCAACCAACAAATAACAGCTCGTTCTCTCATCAAGGGATTGCAGATAATTTTTAAGGTTAAAATTATCAGCACACCCAGTTTGTGCAACGTTACAGAAGACCACACATAGGCCATTTTTGTCAGTCAGATAAGCGGATGACTTCAGTGATGCTATCTCCAAGCGCCATTCTGGTTGAATGTCTTTCCATGACAGAACAGCTTATATCCTTCTCCTTTGTGCCAGTACAACTGAATTCTTGGATGCAGGCAATATCAATGTGGCAGTACTTCAAGACATCGGCTAGTTCACGACTGCAGGTCGTAACAGTACCAATGTTGATGGCGGCCAATCGAATTTGCTGGACTCGCGTCTTTAGCCCACACCGCCCTTAGCCCCCACCCATTTCTCGCTCAATTTGGGCAAGGATGATTCACATTGCTTAAGTCCTAGCAGTTCATGCAATAGGATTTCTTTCAGCCATTGGCATGAGATGCGACAAATGTTTTTACCAACTGGCATCTTGCAAAGCCTCACGTTGAAGCATTTTGTCACTGCTGCCAGGTATTGTATAAGGCAGCCCCTAATATGAAGAACAGATACCTTTTGCAAGCCACTCATCCCGTAGAAAATAGGTGCTGCATGGTGTCATTTCCTCCACTTGGGAGACAACTACTCCATCCAGTGTTCTCCCCAGAAATGTTTGTCAGCCGGGTGGGGAATACTATGTAACACTTCAATATGAAAAGAAATTTCAATTCATTCCCCTCAGGGCGTTAACAATAATATTAGAAAGGTAAACATTAACTGCAAAATTGAACTATTGTAATGTTATTATCACAAACAAGATATAACATAGTATTTTGAACTTCAAGTGTTCTATTGCACCTTCCAAATCATGTAACAGTGGACTTGGGCCTACCACTCAGTTGCTGTGGACATGTGGACTGCCATACGGATTTGTGACGTCATGCGGAAAAGAGGGCTCGCATGCGATTCCACACTAATCCAGACCCCCGATCGTGACTACGTAGTGGTCAAGCTAAATATTTTATCTCCGATGTAATTGATCCAATTATGCTAACAATAATGATTTATCATTTAAATTAACAGTTTTTAAATGGTTTGGACCACCCAATGACTCAAATGTGTACCTATTAATATTATGTAATTAGCACATATATAGGTTATATTAGCCGGGCGGTCTCTAAAAACAGCCGGGCGCTGCGCCCATTAGAAAGGTCCTAGGGAGAACACTGCCACCTAAGGAGGCTAATCCGCCCGAAGAGAATGGTCTCCCTAGGAGTCAAGTCATTTCCCGCCGCCCGACACTGTACAGTCTACATCATTAATTAACCAGAGCACCCTGGCCATATAAGTAAAACTATTTCTTGGGTATGGGTCAGTGGGTCTCTGCAAGCACAAAGGATCTCTTCCCTCTGCTACTTATGGAATCATTTCATATCATTTTTGCATTATTTTCTCCTTCCTGAACATGCACCTCCACCAGTAAAGTGTAGCCTGTTAATGCAATGTCATGTCTTAATGGCATCTAAATCTGGTCAACAGTAATATATTCCCATACAAAGGCTTAATGACAGTACTGTGTTCGTCTTCTATTATTATTATTATTATACGATAACATTATTTAAAAACAACAAGAAATCACTTAGTAGGTTTAAAGAAAACAATTTGCTTTACATCGCACTGACACAGTTAGGTCATATGCCGACGATGGGATAGGGAAGGACTAGGAGTGGGAAGGAAGCGGCCGTGGTCTTAACTAAGGTACAGCCCCAGCATTTGACTGGTGTGAAAATTGGAAGCCACGGAAAACCATCTTCAGGGCTGCTAACAGTGGGGTTCGAACCCACTATACCCCGGATGCATGCTCACAGCTGCGCACCCCCAAACGCACGGCCAACTTGCCAGGTTTAGTCGAATATAAAGAGCTTTGTTGGTACATCAATGAGACTAGTTTAGGTTAGAATAATATGGAAGAGGTTAGCTTTATAAATATTCCGTTTCTCATAAACGTGTCACAAGTCATAAAGTGCCTTATTACAAACATAAATCTATTCAGAAGACCTGCAATGAAAATGTTGCACTTAAGGTAATAGACAACTGAAAGAAAGCGAACAAAGCAGGGAATAATGTTAGGGTCATGCACTGGGAATAAAAGGTATATTCGAACAAGCTCACCTTTGTTCTTCTGTGTCCTAGCGATTTCCTTTTCAATTTCCGAAATTTTTTCTAAGATACCCATTTTCGGCAATCTTTACTGTCCAAAAAAATTCACAAAAATTAACAAAACCTGCACTATTCAATCCTACTGTCAACACTCGTTAAATATTTTATTAAAATTATGGTCTACATATTGGTAGCATTGTATTCAGATCAGGGAGTAATAACATCTGGAAACCAGGGAGAAAAGAATTCGTAAACACATTCCAGTACAATAGAATTATCTTAAGGCAACTTTCGCCGCTAGATGGCGAGAGTGTACTACACGGACTTCTTCTTCTTCTTCTTCTTCTTCTTGATAATTATGGACCCCAGAAAGTAAATATCGCCGCCCGATGCTCTTCTTTTCTCTTTTTTGTAATGGCTGATCACTGCTGCCAACCTGCCTGGTTACATATTAAAATCATCAGACATAACCATAACAAACTAACCTCAATGTAAACACCGATAATGAATATTTCCCTACCCTAGTAAATGATAAAAGATAAGATAATGATAAAAGATAAGATGAAATAAATCAAGATAATTATGAATATCTCCTCAATTAGGAATTAAGGAAATAAACACACTTTCTCACTTAAATTATCTGTCTTTATTTTGATATACAGTAGGCGTACTATAACCATATTCTTGAAAAGAGGGCCGTGTTAAACGATGCAATTTATTTAATAAGTCTTTGCAGTGTGATTTTCGAAAGTTCCAGACATACAATGACTTCCCTTTCTTTGGCGCGAATATTTCCTTCTGTCTTCAATACCGGTAACCAGTAAGGAGAGAGATTATTGGGCATATTTTAAGCCTGCAGGCTGGTTATATCTTCAAGCTTATCAGGAAACATATAGGAATACTAATGTGCCAATATCCGTGAACGGAATTTAGATCAGCTTTCAAGTTCACTGCGGATTTGAAAATAATAATGTTATAAGTTCTACTGCTAAAATTTCGTCCCGCAAGAGTTATTTCATGTACCGGTAGATCTAGACATGAGACTGACGTATTTGAGCACTTTCATCATTTCACACAATCTATGTTATTAAATGCATTATCCGAACATGCCACAATCCTACTTACCTGGTATTAGCCAAATAGATTTACAATCTCACAGAAAAAGAAAATATGCTTTAAATATTCTCGGAAATGTATCACTAGTGACTTTAACGGCGATGCGGTGGCAACACGCACTTCACGCTAGAGCAGTGATTGAACGTTGCCAACGTGCCAGATTAACGGTAAATGTAAGACGTCGTATCGGCAAGTAGGGTCCCTAAACTGTATGGTTACCGACACTGAAAAAGACCCAACAGCAAGAAAAGTAACCATAAATCAATATCTTAATATTACAGGGGAGAAAGGGTAAGGTTGCACCCTTAGGGTACGTCCTTACACGGAGAGGACTATACTGCCGTCCACCCACTATGCGTATAAAAAGGAGATCACACACCAAATAGAGTCCAAAAAACATAGGATAAGTGCATTTTGCACATATTATAGAGCGATGAAAAAACTTATGTCTTTGAAAGCAGTCTAAGGGTTCACTGTTCACATACAACCGAAAATTTGCACTGGATTCAGATGGAAGCCAGAACAGAACGCAATAAAGATAGGTATAAACTTGTAGAGAGAGCATAATATATGGAGCACCAGTAAATATGATCGAGCTGCAGAAATGTCATGTAAATTCTCGTATGGAACGTAACAAAGTAAAGCAGTTGAGAAGGGGGGAAATAAGGATGTGTGACAGAGAAAAAAGCACAGGGACACAAAGGTACTAAACTTCACGCCGAAGTGACCTGTCTTGGCGACTTGTCTACTACTCAAACACAACACCGGGCCAACAATTGGGATAGACAAACACTTAGGAAAAATGTAGTAGGGAGAAAGGAAAAAAATAATGCTAATAGGAGTATTAATTGAAGGCATATGGAGGAGTTGAGGTATAGACCAAAGAATTTAGTGCAGAAATGAGAGTACTAACCTAAAAACAGTAATGCGCAATGCTCTGATTTAGTTGGTGAAAGACGAATGCACCGGAATTACGTATAATAATGTTTGGAGCTCGAGTAACGTAAGTAACAAAAGACTCTAGCTGTGGAAAGTACTGAGACAAACAGTAGCGACTAAAGTGAAGTATAACGGGAGCCAAAAGAAAACTAAGATCAAGTGAAAATGAGTGAATAAATGTATATACCAGTGAAATACTTAATTAAATAACCATAAGCGTGGAATGATTATAGGATCAAATGAGCATCGTCTATAAATTGATTGAGAACTGCAATGATATCAGATGAGAGATCAACTAATAGACAAGTAAGACTTGTAGGAAAAGGAATTTTCATTCGTGTCAGGCTAGCGAGTAGCTTACGCCGGGGTGCAGAATAGACAGGACATTGAAAAAATGGATGGTTACTATCCCCTTCCAATTCACCACATACACAGTTAGGCTTATTAACTAAATGAAAACGAAACTTGTATTGCGGCGTAAGGGAATGATTGAAACGTAATCGAATTATGTTAGTGATATGTCGACGTGTGTATGAACCTTTGGCAAACCAGGATTTTGTGGTAATATGTGGTTGTAGTTGATAATAATACGTACCTCTAGAACGCGCAGTTTGATTCCAGTCATCTTGCCAGGAGTTGAAGACGGTGTCCTTAATACTGTGATAGAAATCCCGAGTGGGTATAGCTACTGTGAGAGGGGGCGTGGGGAGTCGACTAGCTTCTTTAGCAGCAGTGTCCGCTAGGTCATTACCAATAATATTGGAATGTCCCGGTATCTATACGAGTGTAATATATATGCCATTTTGTTCAAGGTGATACAGTAGGAATTTAACAGTATAAATATATAAATTTAAGGATGGAGTAACAGAGGATAGTGCCTGTAATACACTTTTAGCGTCGGTATAAATAGTAGCTTCTGGCAAGGAATGTTGTTGTATGTAAATTAATGCTTGTTGAATGGCAAATAGCTCTGCAGAAAAGATGGAGAAAGTAGTCGGAAGATGAAAACGTTCAATTGTGTTGGAATCTCTAATAACAAAAGCAGCACCAACACCTTGGGGGTGTTTTGCCCCATCTGTGTAAAAGTCTACACCGATATCAGAGGGAGATATGCGCATTCTTTTTGACATGGGGTAGAAGTCGACATCTACGGTATTCCTTGCCTGTAGGTACTTAAAGGTACTGAGCTAAGATCTCATCTACGGTATTCCTTACCTGTAGGTACTTAAAGGTACTGAGCTAAGATCCCATCTACGGTATTCCTTGCCTGTAGGTACTTAAAGGTACTGAGCCAAGATCACATGCACGGTATTCCTTACCTGTAGGTACTTAAAGGTACTGAGCTAAGCAAAAAGCTTACATCTACGGTATTCCTTGCCTGTAGGTACTTAAAGGTACTGAGCTGAGCAAAAAGCTTACATCTACGGTGTCCCTTGCCTGTAGGTACTTAAAGGTACTGAGCTGAGCAAAAAGCTTACATCTACGGTGTCCCTTGCCTGTAGGTACTTAAAGGTACTGAGCTGAGCAAAAAGCTTACATCTACGGTGTCCCTTGCCTGTAGGTACTTAAAGGTACTGAGCTGAGCAAAAAGCTTCCATCTACGGTGTCCCTTGCCTGTAGGTAAACAGAATGCGCTAGGCTAAGAAGCGGTTCTTAAGAGTATTGAGCTAAGACTGCATCTACGGTATTCCCTACCTGTAGGTAGACAAGGAGAGGACTAGGCTAAGAAGCGATTTTCAAATGTATTAAGCTAAGACTGCATCTACGGTATTCCTTACTTGTAAGTAAACAGAGGCGCTAGGCTGAGAAGCAATCCTCAGGAGCACTAAGCTAAGCCTACTCCACAGTATCCCCTACTTGTTAACGACCTTTGAGCTAGGGTAAGAACAACACGAGACGCTGAGGTACCGAAATATAGAAGTTCTGCAAGCAGACGTATTTGTACTACGATTAAACGAGAAGGCCTCTGAGCACAGCCCGAGAAGCTGCTGCTGCTACTAATAATTTTGATGTGGACTGTACATGTGCGGTGAACTACGTACTCTGCGAAACTAGTTTATGCATCACATTCCAACGGCAGCTCGCCAGCCTGATGTAGCTTGTGTGTGTAGGCTTGCTTCTAAAAACACATCCCAGATACTTTTTCTTGTTCAGGTACTCTAGAGTCTGCTTATTCGAAACCCAGTGCTAGTACATACCTACTCGCAAGGCATAAAGCTTGAACTACACTAGGAAGCAGCTAGCTGCTGCTCTCCTACTCCTAGTCCTGTTTTACAGCCCGATGCCCTTCCTGACATGAGATTTTAAGTCGCAAGGACCTGTTTCACAGCCGGATGCCCCTTCCTAACGCAAGAATCTGTTTTACAGCCGGATACACTTTTAGGATTTTAAATCACAGTATCTAGTGTTTTACATCATGAACTATTGGTTTACGGTAGATGCCCTTCCTGACGCTGAAAGACCAGGATTTAGCCAGTTACCCTTCCTGATGTAACCTGACTAGGATTTATTTTTTTCGCTAATTTACAAAAGCATGTTAGGTGCAAGTTATGCTAAGCAAACAATCGCTATCTTGCACAAGCTGTTCAGAACTGTAGTCTTATTATTTTTTCTCTGAGAACGAAGGTGTACCCCCAGACATGTTCTAAACACATCAATCGATGTTCTGATCATATGTTGTATCGAGTACAGTGTTCTATTATATTCTTAATCACTTCTTTTGTAATACCATTTTCAAGTATTCGATAAAGCTATGCCTTGACAGAGCAGGGAAAAGGAGGTCAGAACAATCGCTATCTTACGCAAGCTGTTCAGAACTGTAGTCTCGTTTTCTCCTAGAACAAAGGTATTCCTTGACATGTTCTTTTAAATTGTCCGCTACTACGATAAAGAGTGCAGTACGGTGCTCTCTTGGTTAAAGCTGACAGCTTGTCAAATTGTCCACCACCACATTTCAACTAAAGAGTGCGGCACTGCGCTCTCTTGATTAAATATGGCGGATGACAGCTGACAAAATTGCCCGCTAAAAGGTATCTGGCTAAAGAGTGCAGCACGGCGCTCTGTTGATTAAAGATGGTGGATGACAGCTGTCAAAAAAGCACGTGGGTTTGTTTCCAAACAAGAGCATTTGGAATTTGCGACCACCACATTTCAACTAAAGAGTGCAGGACTGTGCTCTCTTGATTAAAGGTGGCGGATGACAGCTAACGAAATTGCCCGCTACTACGTGCCATAAAGAGTGCAGCACGGTGCTCTGTGGATTAAAGATGGCGGATGACAGCTGACGAAATTACCTGCAAGAGGGCAGCACGGTGCTCTCTTGACTAAAAATGGCGGATGACAGCTTTCAAAAAGGCACGTGGCTTTGTTTACCGATTCAAATCTCGCGCTAGTAAGGTTAAGTCGGCAGCACTAAGGTTTAGGCCCGTCAAGATGGCAGCACTGAGGTTTGCGATACGTTGGTGTCTGTCAGAAAGCACGTGGATTTGTTTACCGAATCAGATTTCCCGCGGGAGGGGGAGCGGGCCCCTGGGAAGGCCTCCCGGGAGGAGGAGGTGGAGCGGGCCCCTGGGAGCCTGGTGGTGGCGGTGGCCGCCGAACCATCCAATTATACTACTAATGTGGGGTGGACTTTTCTAATTGAAAGAACACTTTGTAGATAAATTCTCTTGGAATGTTTGCTATTACAGTACTGTATAGTGGCTCTCAACACCACGTTTATTTCCAATGAATTCTCTTAGAGCCGAATTTTGACTGACTCTCTCACCATCTCTGTGTTCGCTATAAAATCGTTTCCTTTCTTTTTCAAAACCTGCCTTACACGGTCTGCAGAAAATGTAGATGTAAAAAGAGTTTTACATTTGCTGCCCACGAACTGTAGCGTGCCACACAGGACAAACAGGCTGGCGATGTTTCATCTGAGTACTTTGCTATTATGATTACATGCCGTGAACGTATTAGCACCATGTGCTTATCAAGATCTTGATTTTTGCCACATCAAGTCTAGAGACGTCTTTCTGCGGCTTCCTAGGTCCTTGATTAGAAGCATTCACTGTGATGTACCGACAATCGAACACAAGGGCAACAAAACAACTGACCGCACAACACCGCAAACACTCAGTTTCGATTGCCATTACTACCACAAGAGAGACGAGAGGCCACCCCTAGGCCTCGATCAAAACACAAGACACAGGAATGGGAAGCGATGGAATCTGGGCAGAACCAAAGGCCAAAAGAAACTCAACAGAGGGTGGATCCAGGTGAATAGGACAGAGCAATTCGTGTGAAATACCATGAAACCCTAAATAGTTTTAACCACATAAAAATTTAATAAACAAGAATATATTCTTTAAAGGAGTCACAAACATAAAAAATCCTGAAGTTATAAAACCGAAATTTAACTAAAATTAAATAAAGAATAAGAAGATATCAATTGATTAATTGAAACCATTATAATCACAAATCGTGACTGTACACACGAACTGCAGTTCCTTTTTGAAATGAGACCTTTAATCAATGGTCTAGTTTGAGAGCTCTCAAGGAATCTTCCTTTTAAAGGACGGGGAACCCGTTTTGGCAAACAAAATTTTTCTACTAGAATATTGAAGTGCATTAAAAATAACAATACCTTAGTCACAGAATAAATAAAATAAAAAAATAAACTGGAAGGGAAGGAGACACATCTCAACCAAAGAATTCAAAATACCACACATGGCAGAAGGAGAAAGATTAACCTAGAAAATGTACAAGTCGTCGATGCAACCCGACAAAGATAAAACAAGAAAGATAATTTAAACCCATAAATATCACCAAATGAGCACAAGAAGCAAAATACTTACCATCGAGTAGCAGCAGCATTAACAAAACCAGCGTGGAGGGCACGAAAGTAAGGGAAGAGGACTGGATCTTACGTTAACGTTTGACAGGTTGCCGGGTCAAAACCACTAACTACTAAATGAAAGCAAAATTAAATTTCAATAATGTAAACTTTACTTAAAGTTCAGGAAACCAAAAATAAAATTAATGAAAATTATAACTTTCTGAAATATGTTAAAAGGTGAACAAAATCAAGAACAATTAATTGAAAATTAAATAATCTCTCTGAATTATACATTGAAAGTACTATTTTTTTAAATAATAAAATAGTGAGTGTACACTCAGATAACAATGAAAAATAATTCTTATGCTGTAATAAATAAGTACGTCGAAGAACTTACACCCAAAACGAAAAATTTATTTTTAATTCATAAAAGAGGAGATGAATGTCCCTTATTTTTAAACAATAATAATAATTAATATCATGAAAACTCACTCAGACTGCACACTAGAGTAAATCTCACAGTACCTAGAAATGAGCGGAGTCTGCAGCTCGCATCAGAATTCATTCAATAACAAATTTTAAAACGGATCCGTGTATTAAATATTAATCATGTAACTGGCCAGCTTATCTTTCTAAGTAGGTAGAAAACAATCTCATTCCACTGAAATTTGTTCCCAGGACTTGTACACAAGGATATCAATCATCTAGAAACTCGGAAGCACACTCAAAATTTAAGAGAACGATAGCCAACCAAATATTTCACACGAAAATAATTTAAATAACACAAGAGAACAGGCACGAACTCGAATAAAAATATGACTCAAATAGTTTACAATTTACAAAATGGAAACTCTTAAAATTCCACAGAAAACAAACAATGGTACACACGAAGCATCCAGCTTCCCAAAACCGAAGCCAACATCTCACTACAAGAGACAATAGGCAAAGCCCCCACAAAATTATCGTACCAGAGATTAGATAAAAATACGACACGCAATAATGAAAGAAAGAAAACACGGACGCGAATAATCTGAGTAGGGCAAAAGTATCTTTAGGGAATAATTGGAACAAATTTCAGCTTCGAGCAACCACAATATTACAATATAATTATAATTTAAGATTACCTCCAACCAAAAATAAATAGGGAATATAAACGCCGGTTATTAAATATTAATTTTAGGAGGCCCTGGAAGACGGTTATGTCCGGACGAGACCGGAAATAAACCATCCCATTAAGCAATTAAAGAAAGATCCATCACGAAAACAATACAAGCACATAACGTCTTTCAAAACACTGATAACAGTGCAATAGATATCACAAATATGAACCAAGAAAAGTAGAAGGAAATGCACCAACCAAATAATAACAATAATAAAAATATTCGGAAACAGAAAACAGTATCATAACGATAATCATAATTAAATGAGGAGATGGAATAATTGGCCTTTCGCCCGTGCATCTACCGCGTTCCAGAATTACTCCATGATAATAATTTGAATATAGAACTTTACCAAAATCACGTTAAGTTACATTTGAATATTTAGCAAATACAATTTATATCATTAAAATGTCCGACGAAGAAGTAATTCCTGCTTAATTTAATAAATAAACGGTGGTTGACATGTCCATAAACTGTAGGCCTAATTTCAAATTACCGGTACTAGGTTGGCAGATACTATTCAAATGGTGTTGCCGAAATACTTCACAAAATTAATGTCGCACAGATACTTCTTTTCCAAATAATCCGGCAGTAGAACAGTTTTGAAACCACTAAGTAGATACTGTACTTACATCCTTGGGTATCCAATTTAATATAATCGCATAGCTTACGTTGTTAGGCCATCTTGCAAAAAGGCACACTCACTCAGATATTCGTATTCCGTTAAAATAAAAGAACAGTAGGTAGGAAATAAATTAAAACTCAAAATAGACTACAACTAGGGCAAATGCCCTGGTTTCACGGCTATCAGCCAGGAGTATTGCACTCCATTCTACCAAAACTCAATTGCGTCTTATACGCTACACTTCTCCAGAAGCGTTCATCTTGGCGAGCTCCTGGTAACAGACTGGCGTTCAGTGCAGTCAAGCCGCGCGTCGTTCAGTTGAACATCGACACTGCGCACGCTCAAGTCAAAAATTTGCTTATTGAGCCAATCAGAATTTCGAAGCAACCGACGTAACAATGGCAAGAAGATGCATTTTAAATCGCCACAGTTTCAGGCATATAATTTAACGGCAATGCAACCAATAGCCGATATTTGCAGATAAAGTCCCCACACACAAATATACATGTCCAACAAATGAGGGTATCGTAAATTATTGTCTCAGTCGACATGACAAAAGACGACATATTCACACCCAGAATTTGACCAAATCACATCACCGATTAAACCGAACAAATATCGTAGAGATCGCATTCCTCGACAATATTACTCAGTATGGGGCATCATCAATCAGGTCTTGCTTCACCACTACACTTCCTGTGGCTGGGGGTGGTTGAATAAAACACACACGGTAACCCCTGCCTGTCGTAAGGGGCTCTGAACTTTAGAGCGTGTGTTGGCGGCCACGTGGCCCTTAGCTGAGTTCCGGCATTGGTTCCACTTAATTGCTACAGGCTCCTCAATTTTATATATCCTCTCCGACCTCCCTTGGTCAACACCTGTTCTTTTCCGACCCCGACGCTGTTATATTTGCAAGGGCTACGGAGTCTTTCATTTTTATGCCCTTCGTGGTCCTTGTCTTCCTTTGGCAGATATCTTTATTTTAGAAGTGTTCGGCCCCTTCCATTTTTCCCTCTGATTAGTGTGTATAGAGGATGGTTGATTAGTTGTACTTCATCACCACCACCACCACCACCACCACCACCACCACCTGACCACTACACCACACAAACGTCTCAACCAGAACGCTTCCCGAAAGGTAATGGATTCGTAACAGTGACGCAGTGCATGTCTAATCATATCTTATCAATACCCATTTTCTTTACACAACAATTACATGACCGTTGTGAGATAATGCAACAACAACAACAACAACAACAAGCAGAACAAATCCGTAACGTTAAAGCAAATAAAGCTCCAAAAGTACAATAATATTTTATAGAATATAAATGATTAGTAATAACAATAATGATAACAAAAAACCAAGAAAATTACGTTAAGTACAACACATGTTAGTAGGTAAGGTGTGATGGGTCTGGACCACCTCAGCCTCTGCGAGGGCCTCTCACTGGCCAGGGGTCTAGGCGCGTGTGGAATGATAACTACACACTCCGAGGTCTCTATGTAAGAGGTAATTGTTTCTTGAAGGTTACTCTTGTGGGCGAGGTGCAGTGACTATGTGGCAAGTGGATTTGCTTTAAAAGGTCACTTGCTGGTGAAAGCTGAACAGGATGTTAGTTTATGTAAAAGAAGCAACGTGCTCTTTACTGAAGCCCCTCCTCCTCCTCCCCTACTGTGGGTGAGCGGAAAAAATAAGGAGTGGCGTTACTGGGCAGCTTGTTGAAGGTTATCTCCATCGCGCAAGGTGAACAGGATGTTTATGGCAGGTTGTAATTTTGAGTGAAGGTAAACCAGCGACGACTCCCCCAACTGGTGAGGAGTGAAGGTGGTGGCAGGAGCAGAGCACGACATGCTAACTATCATCTAGTTGGAAGAGGACTTCTCAACTACTACTACTACTACTTTTCTTTCCTCTTCAGTAAGTGAGTTTAAGTTTATTTAGTGTGTTAATTGTAAAAGAAATAGCTATTTCAACAGAATGGATATGCTAATGAAATTAAATAAGATAGCGAAGGCGCCACAGTTTTATAATAGAAAACTAAGCGAGTTGCAAATTAACAATCCATTTAAGGTTAAAGAGCTGAGAGCGGTGGAAACACGTTCGGAAGGAAAATAATAGCCGATATTGAGGGGACGGAGAGTATAAAGGCATGGAGAGGGGCTACCAACAAGTGTGCTTCCTACAGTAGAATGCCAACAGTTACGACACATATTTTAACTAAGTAAGTATGCAGAAGATCTTTTCGTTCTTATAAGTAACTTCTTTTTACCTTATTTGTAGTATGTGCTCTTTCTTTTCAGGTCAGAGTTGCTATGATGAAGTGGAAGAAAATGGAGAGTAAGGCTGGATCCGAAAATCAAGCATATCCAATCATACAGAGTCGACGCTTACAAGTACATCGAGAGGAGGAATTCGTCGCCAATGCGCAGCCTGTTGAAGATGAAGCGGGACAACTGAGTGCAGAACAACAACAACAAGAACTGAGTGCTGATTGTATTGAACTATGGACCAGAAGGTGTGCACTCTTTAATTTTACAGTATATGTGACGAACCTGAGTAAAGCATATGAAAGCCAGCAGGAGGTAACTGCTGCTGTAGTGCGATTTTTCCTGACCGAATCTTCAAGTAATGAACATTTTTTACTATTTGTTGGGTATAACACATTTGAAGAAATTTACAAGATTGAATTTTCCTTTTCTTCACAAGAATCGAATAAAATTTCCTATTACCGGAATACATTGTTAGGGAAGCATCAGAACGAGTTTCCAAGCGAAGCTGTTCACTGTTCACTCGATGTAGTAGGGAGTGAGCTAGCTCGATCGTTATACTGTGTGATGACGGATTGTACATTCTTGATAAATCGTTGCTACAGCAACTGCTGGACTTGTCTTGAGAACGCAGAAATATTTAGCACCAGAACGTAATTAGTGGCCACATTTTTTAGTCATGGAGTTTCCTTCGAGCAAACGTAGAAAATTAGACATTAATTTACAGACGGATGAAGATGAGGGAAGAATGCAAGCTCATCTTCATAGAGGGTTTGAACGCATTCGCGAGTTTATGAGGGAGGTAAATGGATCAATACTAATTTCATATCGGTTCGAACCTAGCGAGGAGCGAGAAGAAGCTCAGTTCGAGATGATTGAAAATCTTAACGAGCTGGAGGAAATGGGTAATCGGATGTTAGAAAATTATTTACACGCTCGCACTGTTAATGGGCTAACTTTTCAGATAGAAGATTTGTCTGCTTTCCAGTGTAAACAAATCGAGGAAGCACTTAACACACAGGCATTAAAAGTAAATACCGTTCTCTGCACACAACATGTTCTTCACGATAAAATCGATAACAATTATTTTCATTCAAGGAGCGCTGAAATTACCGAAGGTACTAATTTAAGAGAATGGTACAACGAGCTAGTAACAAAACCGATTCTGAAAGAGTTATCAGAGTTCGAGGCTCGTGATTCGGGTTGGTCTCTGCTACGAATTCGCGAATTGCGGATAAACATTAATAAAAATATAGGTTTTCACGTGGGCAACTCTAGTAGTCTAACGTTGCCTTCAGCAATTAGCAACAAGAAAGCAGTTATTAATCTGCAGAACACACGGGATGCTGGCTTTGCGTGGAGTGTAGTTGCTGGCTTAGTTCCAGCTAAACATCATGTGGATCGCATTTCTTCTTATCCACATTATAATTTAATTCTAAATTTAAAAGACATATCAATCCCGATGGAAATGAGATATATGGGAATATTTGAAGATCAAAACGAAATCTCCGTGAATGTATTCGGAGCGCAGTACGGCGAGAACAACTGGGTGTGCATAGGACAGAAAGAAGCCAATAAAGAGTTTACTCTTGTACCTTTGTACGTTTCACATAAAACGTGTGAAAAGAAAGTAGATTTTCCAATGCTTCATATTGGCGACAGTGAGAAGTATCACTTCTGTTTAATTAAGAATCTTGCACGGCACCGGAGTAGAATTTATATTTGCAGGCGATGTTTGTCTTACTTCCAAAATGAGGAAAAATTAGCTATCCACAGTAATGCCTGTAAACATTTTTCGGTGGCAAAAAGTGATAGGGAACGACTAGTTTACTTTGCAGAATATAAGGTTAAAGAGCCAGTGCCTTTTATTGTGTATGCTGACACGGAATGCATACAGAAACCTGTGTCTTCTTGTTTTCATTCATTTCATTCATTCATTCATTCATTCATTCATTCATTCATTTATTTCAATTAATTCCAACGAGCCTGCAGGCTCATATATAGGAATTGTACAGGATATTACATACTGGGGGGCACTTACACATCAAAATATAGTTTGTGTATATAAGATTATTAGTAAATGGTTGAGCATATAAACACATACAATATATAAAATATATACATCATCAATATGAGGATTACAGAGAATTATTTCTGACTGTATTTACATTTACATAACATAAAAGTTGCAAAGGTACAAGAATAGTTCCGGACAGTTGGCGAGATTGTTTGGGAGAATGACTTAAATGACAACTGACATTTTGATTTAAACACCACTGTACTTTTCCCAAAAATTATGCTTGACTCTTTGAATTTTGCCAAAGTTGGTGCTGTTTTTACCTCCACAGGGATGTTATTAAATAACTGGATCGCAGAGAACTTCAAGCTGTTTATACCATATTTATAAGAGCAAACAGTGTATAAGGCAAAGTCATTCGCGTGCCTAGTACTATATGGATGGTTGTCAGAATTAAGAGTGCATGTAGTGTTGTGGTGTATAAATTTATGTTTTATTTTATACATGAGTACAGCTGCATTGAATTCTGCACTCATGCTTAGGGGTGGTATTTTAGCACTTAGGTATAGATATTTTATTGGTGTTAAGTAGGGAAGATTAAGTATATTACTAACAGTTCTATTTTGTACTACTATTAGCTCATTCAAGTCAGACTTCTTACAGCGCATCCAGATTACATTCAAATATTGTAGGTGACTATGAATTAAAGAGTAGTAGATCAGTTTTAGAAGATGTTGTGGGATAAGGTAACTAAGTTTCTTTAAAATTCCTGCAACAGGTGTGATCTGTTTAGTAATGTAATAATAATAATAATAATGCTATTTGCTTTACGTCCCACTAACTACTTTTACGGTCTTCGGAGATGCCGAGGTGCCGGAATTTAGTCCCGCAGGAGTTCTTTTACGTGCCAGTAAATCTACCGACACGGGGCTGTCGTATTTGAGCACCTTCAAATACCACCGGACTGAGCCAGGATCGAACCTGCCAAGTTGGGGTTGTGTTTAGTAATGTATTCAACATGGTCTGTCCAGTTCAAGTTCCTATCAATCACCAACCCAAGATATTTGACAGTACTAACTAGTTTTATTTCAGTATTCTGCATATATATTTTACTGTGTGGGATTTCATTCTGACCTTGTTTTGTCATTAAAATATAATTAGTCTTTTGAACATTAATTGTTAATTTATTTGCTTGAAACCAAAAGTACAGAGTATTGAGGTCTTCCTGCATATCTTTAACAATGGAGTTTATATTGCAACCAGTATAGGACAAATATGTGTCGTCGGCATATAGTGTGATACGTCCTTTCAAACGGCAAGTTGCAATGTCGTTGATGTAGACTAGAAAGAGTATCGGCCCTAATACCAACCCCTGTGGAACGCCATGGGTTACCCTAATTGCTGAGCTCCTACAGTTATTCAGCAAATAATAAAATGTCGTATTCAAATCCACTGCACGAACATGTGCCATACAGCGAAGCATATTATTTACACTGTAGTTTTGACAGAGATTTGTGCTCTTTCAAACTCTATCGACGTAGTGATTGTGTTAAATGGTTCGTAGTTGAGATGTATAACTTAGTAGACACGCTTGGGCCCTATTATTTTGAAACGAAACCGATGTTACCATTGACTGTTGAGCAAGAAAAAATTTCCTCTCGTCTACATTATGTCACATATGTGAGAAGGAAATCGCAGATAATGAAATTAAAGTTCGCGATCATTGTCATTTAACGGGTGTCTATAGGGGATCAGCACATCGTGTAACTTATAGTATCGTAAGATTTCTACCTTGCCGGTAGCAATCCATAATTTGACAGCCTATGATGGACATTTTATAATTAGAGAACTGCATAGGAAGGGAGGGGATGTTGCGACAAATCTCGGAGGAAACATTAAACTGTTAGCAGTGAACATGGAGCGATACAAGGGATTTTCAAACTTTATACGTTGTAACCAAAGACAAAGTGTTGAACTAAGATTTATAGACACATACAACTTCATTCCTTTTTCGCTGGACAAAATGGCACTATTACTTAGTGAGGAGCCAAAGCTTGTAACGAGACGGTATTTCACCGATGATCAAATCAATCAATCAATCACTACTGATCTGCATTTTGGGCAGTCGCCCAGGTGGCAAATTCCCTATCTGTTCTTTTCATAATCTTTTCTTAAATGATTGCAAAGAAATTGGAAATTTATTGAACATCTCCCTTGGTAAGTTATTCCAATCCCTAACTCCCCTTACTATAAACGAATATTCGCCCCAATCTGTCGTCTTGAATTACAGTTTTATCTTCATATTGTGATCTTTTACTGATGTTTTACTTTCTCAAGTACAGTAATTTATATCTTCAACATCGCTACACATTCCTTAAACGGATTTAATTTCACTACGAGAAAGCTAACACAGTTATGCATTGTATACTTCTTCATGTGTCATTCTTTGTCTTTCGTTCACCATACCACGGCGTAGCCGGGGGGGGGGGGGTTACTGGTGGTTAGAGTCCCCTCCCCGATGGAAAAATTGTTGACTTTGTTCGCATGTTCTTGTTCTGTACTTTAATGTAAGATTTTTTAGTGTACAGTACAGTACCGCAATCTGAATAACAACATAATACACTTGTCAGTGTCCATATAATGACAAGCCATGCGTGCGCGCACCACACACGCGCCTTCATTGTGTTCTATAATCACCGGAACCCCCCCCCCGCTACGCTATTGCACTAACTATACTAAACAGATACTATAGACATCCCTTCCACTGATGATATATGTGCTGCGGGTCAGTATTAAGACATGGCGGTTTTCGCAGGCTTACCGACAATTTATATCTTGAAATTTGACTGAAAAAATGAATTTCTCAAGTCAGTTATACGATGCATCCTAAAAGCGAATGTCGGAAGGCAAATAGTGATGCGATAACAGCAATAAATAGACATGAAAATCTGTTGGGATTTTGGCATAAACTTCCAACTGAGAGGACAGAGGAGGAGTGAGACATCGCGCTCTTTAGAACTCCGGGCGACCATGGACACGAGAGGCTTCGTGCTGTCCCGGTGGAACACGAAATCCTTGTTCTATTCCCGCTCTGTTGAATGTTTACTTTTAACTTTTTAACTATTTGCTTTACGTCGCACCGACACAAGTAGGTCCCATGACGACGACGGGATAGGAAAGGCCCAGGAACAGAGGGAAGCGGCCGTGGCCTTATTTAAGCATTTGCCTGGTGTGAAAATGGGAAACCACAGAAAACCATCCTGAGGGCTGCCGACAATGGGGCTCGAACCCACCATCTCCCAGATGCAAGCTCACAGCTGCTCGCCCCCAACTCGCCCGGTGTTGAATGTTTTGGTACAATCCTATATATATAAAACAAGCTGATGTACCCGTGCTTCGCTACGGGATTCTCAGAAAGACTGTCTTTGTGGTTTTCCTACCTGAAGTCGTCAGAAGGAACGCAGTGATTAAAAGCAGTGTTATATAAAATAATCCATCAAATGAATAAACCGCACATATTCTCACTTTTAACGAACAGTACTACGCTGCCGATCTAACAATCCAAAATTCCAGTGCTGCAATGAGCAGACCGCAGACAGCCGTGAACACTTCTCTGCCATTATTCCTTTAAATATGCACACTGCTCATTCCAATCAGTGCCTCAGAGTAGGAATTGAATAGCTCGAATGTTATGATGAACCAGTTTGTTACGTATCAGTAGTATCAGAAGTTTATCTAACTACCCAGCTACTTCCCGCCAATTTTCAGGCAGGCTGTTATACTCGGTACGACCGGGTGATTTGGCTGTGCAGTTAGGGGCACACAGCTGCGAGCCTGTATCCCGGAGATAGTGGGCTCGAACCCCACTGTCGACAGCCCCGAAGATAGACCTCCGTGGTCTCCAACTTTCACACCAGGGAAATGCTGGGGCTGTAACGTAATTAACGTAGGGGCTGCTTCCTTCCCACTCCTAGCCCTTTCGTATCCCATCGGCGCCACGAGTCCCATCCGTGTCGGCGCGACGTAGACTAAATTTAAAAAACTCGGTATACAGCAGTAGTCCCATCTATCGGAGATGAATGGCAACAGAGACACAAAGCAAATCACAACAAACAATGGTCAATCTAATGTTTTTGTTGATCAATGATATGAGCTTTCTGTGTTGTAGTCCTTCACATTCAGTTTTCTTTCGACTCTGTAATATAAGGCCGTCTTATAAAATTAATTATAGCGTAGACAGTAGTTCCTTAATCCCCGACTTTACATGCCGATTTTCATTAAATTCTGTTTACCCATTTTCTCGTGACAGCGCTGATTTGATTTTAGCAACAAAAATCCATATTCATGAATATCTCCGTTATCATAGCCGGAAATTTAATACTATGTAACTTTATGTATATAGTAATTGTCCATAAGACCACTAATAACACATATATTCGAGAATTAAATTTTGGGCCTTCCTCTAAACTACCATTTCGCTCAGCGTGAATACAGTTATTTATGGCCTAGATTGTAGGGACTTATTTCCTGAATTGCGTACCGATTTTATTTACGATGGGACACCTAATAACAAATATTTGAGAATTAAATTTTAGGCCATCCCCTAAACTACCATTTTTCTCAGAGTGAAAAAGATTATTTGTGGCCTAGATTGTAGCGACTTATTTCCGGACTTTACATACCGATTTTCATCAAATTCTCCTCAGCCGCTTTCTCGTGATGCTTGTACATACATACATACATACATACATACATACATAC